>NC_053119.1:992951-1007951 GCF_010015445.1 Perca fluviatilis | reverse complement strand
ACAGGCTGTTATAAAGAACTGAGGGACAGACAGGTTGTTATAAAGACCTGGGAGACAGATACAGGCTGTTATAGAGACCTGGGAGACAGACAGGCTGTTATAGAGACCTGGGAGACAGACAGGCTGTTATAAAGACCTGGGAGACAGATACAGGCTGTTATAAAGACCTGAGGGACAGACAGGTTGTTGTAAAGACCTGAGAGACAGACAGGTTGTTATAAAGACCTGGGAGACAGACAGGTTGTTATAAAGACCTGGGAGACAGACAGGTTGTTATAAAGACCTGGGAGACAGATACAGGCTGTTATAAAGACCTGAGGGACAGACAGGTTGTTGTAAAGACCTGAGAGACAGACAGGTTGTTATAAAGACCTGGGAGACAGACAGGTTGTTATAAAGACCTGGGAGACAGACAGGTTGTTATAAAGACCTTGGAGACAGACAGGCTGTTGTAAATACCTGAAAGACAGACACAGGCTGTTATAAAGACCTGAGAGACAGACAGACTGTTATAAAGACCTGAGAGACAGAGACAGGCTGTTATAAAGACCTGAGAGACACAGACAGGCTGTTATAAACCCCTGAGAGACAGACAGGCTGTTATAAAGACCTGAGAGACTCAGACAGGCTGTTATAAAGACCTGAGAGACAGACACAGGCTGTTATAAAGACCTGAGAGACAGACAGGCTGTTATAAAGACCTGAGAGACACAGACAGGCTGTTATAAAGACCTGAGAGACACAGACAGGCTTTTATAAAGACCTGAGAGACAGAGACAGGCTGTTATAAAGACCTGAGAGACACAGACAGGCTGTTATAAAGACCTGAGAGACACAGACAGGCTGTTATAAAGACCTGAGAGACAGACAGGCTGTTATAAAGACCTGAGAGACTCAGACAGGCTGTTATAAAGACCTGAGAGACAGACAGGCTGTTATAAAGAGCCACAAGCAGACAGGCTGTTATAAAGACCTGAGAGACAGAGACAGGCTGTTATAAATACCTGAGAGACAGACAGGCTGTTGTAAAGACCTGAGAGACAGACAGGCTGTTATAAAGACCTGAGGGACAGACAGGTTGTTGTAAAGACCTGAGAGACAGACAGGCTGTTGTAAAGACCTAGGGACAGACAGGCTGTTATAAAGACCTGAGAGAAGGACAGGCTGTTATAAAGACCTGGGAGACAGACAGGCTGTTATAAAGACCTGGGAGACAGACAGGTTGTTATATAGACCTGAGAGACTCAGACAGGCTGTTATAAAGACCTGGGAGACAGACAGGTTGTTATATAGACCTGAGACACTCAGACAGGCTGTTATAAAGACCTGAGAGACAGAGACAGGCTGTTATAAAGACCTGAGAGACAGACAGGCTGTTATAAAGACCTGAGAGACTCAGACAGGCTTTTATAAAGACCTGAGAGACAGACAGGCTGTTATAAAGACCTGAGAGACTCAGACAGGCTGTTATAAAGACCTGAGAGACAGAGACAGGCTGTTATAAACACCTGAGAGACTCAGACAGGCTGTTATAAAGACCTGAGAGACAGACAGGCTGTTATAAAGACCTGAGAGACTCAGACAGGCTGTTATAAAGACCTGAGAGACAGAGACAGGCTGTTATAAAGACCTGAGAGACTCAGACAGGCTGTTATAAAGACCTGAGAGACAGAGACAGGCTGTTATAAATACCTGAGAGACAGACAGGCTGTTGTAAAGACCTGAGAGACAGACAGGCTGTTATAAAGACCTGAGGGACAGACAGGTTGTTGTAAAGACCTGAGAGACAGACAGGCTGTTGTAAAGACCTAGGGACAGACAGGCTGTTATAAAGACCTGAGAGAAGGACAGGCTGTTATAAAGACCTGGGAGACAGACAGGCTGTTATAAAGACCTGGGAGACAGACAGGTTGTTATATAGACCTGAGAGACTCAGACAGGCTGTTATAAAGACCTGGGAGACAGACAGGTTGTTATATAGACCTGAGACACTCAGACAGGCTGTTATAAAGACCTGAGAGACAGAGACAGGCTGTTATAAAGACCTGAGAGACAGACAGGCTGTTATAAAGACCTGAGAGACTCAGACAGGCTGTTATAAAGACCTGAGAGACTCAGACAGGCTGTTATAAAGACCTGAGAGACAGAGACAGGCTGTTATAAAGACCTGAGAGACAGACAGGCTGTTATAAAGACCTGAGAGACAGAGACAGGCTGAGACAGACAGGCTGTTATAAAGACCTGAGAGACAGACACAGACCTTCATCCAGGGGTAAATGTCCACCAGTCCTCCCCCGGCGATGGTCTGCACGATGCCGTCGTTGTAGCGCATCACTTCCTGCAGCTCGGCGTCGCCGGGGCGATAGGTGGCGCTGAACACACCAACGTGCACGCACCGTTGGGGGCGGGGGGGGGGGGGGGGGGAGAAGGGGAGGGGAAAAGCCCGCAAGGGGGCCGAGGACAAAAGCCGCCCACACACAGCCCACCCCCCGACAGAAGCAAAGAAAAAAAAAAAAAAAAAAAAAATGAGAAAAGGGGAAAAAAAAAAAAAAAAAAAAAAAAAAAAAAAAAAAAAAAAAAAAAAAAAAAGAGAGACAGAGAGAGAGAGAGACAGAGAGACAGAGAGAGAGCGAAGCAGAGACAGAGAGAGACAGAGAGAGAGAGACAGAGAGAGAGAGAGAGGAACAGAGAGAGAGAGAAGAGAGACAGAGAGAGAGACAGAGAGAGAGAGAGAGAGAGAGACAGAGAGAAGAGACAGAGAAACAAGAGAGACAGAGAGAGACAGAGAGAGAGACAGAGAGACAGAGAGAGGAGCAGAGAGACAGAGAGAGAGACAGAGAGAGACAGAGAGAGACGGGACAATATCTGACCTGTATTTATGTTTGTAGTGGCGGCGCCCTCTAGTGTGTGTGTGTATATGTGTGTGCGTGTGTGTGCGTGTGTGTGCGTGTGTGTGTGTGTGTGTATATGTGTGCGTGCGTGCGTGCGTGTGTGCGTGTGTGTGTACATGTGTGCGTGCGTGCGTGTGTGTGTATATGTGTGCGTGCGTGCGTGTGTGTTTATATGTGTGCGTGCGTGCGTGCGTGTGTGCGTGTGTGTATATGTGTGCGTGCGTGCGTGCGTGTTTACATGTGTGCGTGCGTGTGTGTATATGTGTGCGTGCGTGCGTGTGTGTTTACATGTGTGCGTGCGTGCGTGCGTGTGTGCGTGTGTGTATATGTGTGCGTGCGTGCGTGCGTGTGTGCGTGTGTGTATATGTGTGCGTGCGTGCGTGCGTGTTTAATGTGTGCGTGCTGTGTGCTTGTGTATATATGTGCGTGCGTGTTGTTTACATGTGTGCGTGCGTGCGTGCGTGTGTGCGTGTGTTTTATGCGTGCGTGCGTGCGTGCGTGTGCGTGTGTGTATATGTTGCGTGCGTCGTGTGTGCGTGTGTGTTTAATTATCGTGCGTACGTGTGTGTATATATGTACGTACGTGCGTACGTGTATGCGTTATTATTGTATATGTGCGTGCGTGCGTGTGTGTGTATATGTGTGCGCGTGCGTGCGTACGTGCGTGCGTGTGTGCGTGTGTGTGTATATGTGTACGTGCGTGTGTATACGTGTGTGTATATGTGTATGCGTGCGTGCGTGTGTGTGTATATGTGTGCGTGCGTGTGTGTTTATATGTGTGCGCGCATGTGCGTGCGTGTGTATATGTTTGTGTGCGTTCGTGCGTGCGTGCGTGCGTGCGTGCGTGTGTGTGTGTATGTTTGTTTGTGCGTGCGCGTACGTGTATGCGTGTGTTGCGTGCGCGTGCGTGTGTGCGTTGCTGTATGCGTGTGTGTGTATATGTGTGCTTGTGTGTATGTGTCTGTGTGTACGTGCGTGCGTGCGTACGTACGTACGTGTGTGTGTGTGTGTGTCTGTGTGTGCTTGTGTGTGTGTCTGTGGTAGTGCGTGGCGTGCGTGCGTGCGTGCGTGCGTGTGTATATTTATGTGTGTGCGTGCGTGCTTATTATGCGTGTGTACGTGTGTGTGTATATGTATGCGTGCGTGCGTGCGTGCGTGTGTACGTGTGTGTGTATATGTGTGTGCGTGTGTGGCGTGTATTATGTACATGTGTGTGTGCGTGTGTGTGTATATGTGTGTGTGCGTGCGTGTGTATATGTGTGCGTGCGTGCGTGCTTGTGTGTGCGTGCGTATGTATGTGTGTCTGTGCGTGTGTATGTGTGTATATGTGTATTAGTGTGCGTGCGTCGTGCGTCGTCGCGTCGCGTGCGTCACGTGTGTCGCGTGTGTGTGTATATGTGTGTGTACGTGCGTGTGTATATATATATGAGGACGTCAGGGACATTATTAAAATTACCTCTCGCATACACTATAGCTTCGCTCTCACACATACAAATCAACGCTCTCCACACTATACAAGTTGAAACGCTCTTATATATACTACTGAAGCAGCTTTCACACATAAGTGAAGTTCTCTTATATATACTGCTGAAGCGGCTCTCACATACAAAATTAATGCTCTTATATATACTACTGAAAGCGGCTCTCACACATAGGTGAAATGCTTTTATATATACTACTGAAGCGGCTCTCACACATACAAATTGAAGCATAGCGGCTCTCACACATACAAGTGAGGTCTCTTATATATACTACTGAAGCGGCTTTCACACATAAGGTGAAATGCTCTTATATATACTACTGAAGCGGCTCTCACACATACAAGGTGGAAATGCTCTTATATACACTACTGAAGCGGCTCTCACACATACAAGTGGAAGTGGTTTTATATATACTACTGAAGCGGCTCTCACACATACAAGGTGAATGCTCTTATATATACTATGAAGCGGCTCTCAACATACAAAGTGAAGTGCTCTTATATACACTACTGAAGCGGCTCACACATAAAGTGGAAGCTCTTATATATACTACTGAAGGGCTCTCACATACAGGTGGGAAGTCTATATGCTACTGGAAGCGGCTCTACACATACAAGGTGGAATGTCTTATATACACTACTAAGCGGCTCTCACAGGTGGTATGGCGGCTCTCACATACAAATTGATGCTCTTATATGCTACTGAAGCGGCTCTCACACATACAGGTGAAGCGGTTTATATACACTACTGGAAGCGGCTCTCACACATACAAATTGAAGCGGCTCTTCTATATACTACTGGAAGCGGCTCTACACATACAAGTTGAAGCGTTCTTATATACACTACTGAAGCGGCTCTCACACATACAAGTTGAAGCGGCTCTTATATATACTACTGAAGGGGAACGCTCTCACACATACAAATTGAAGCGTCTTTATATATACTACTGAAGCGGCTCTCAACATACAGGTGGAATGCGTCTTATATACACTACTGAAGCGGCTCTCACACTACAAGTTGAAGCGGCTACTGAGGCTCTTATATACTACTGAAGGGCTCTCACATACAAGTTGAATGTCTTATATATCTACTGAAGCGCTCTCACACATACAAGGTGAAATGCTCTTATATATACTACTGAGTGGCTCTCACACAGGTGAAATGCTTTATATATACTACTGAGGCTCTCACACATACAAATTGAAGCATAGCGGCTCTCACACATAAAAGTGAAGCGGCTCTTATATACACTACTGAAGCGGCTCTCACACATACAAGGTGAAGCGGTCTTATATATACTACTGGAGACCCTCTCCGCGGCATGATCCTGAACTGCTCTCATAGGCTACTGGAAACTGCTCATAATCAAAGCACTGCTGAAGCGGCTCTCACAATACTGAAATACGCTTATAAATGCTACTGAAGCGGCTCTCATAAGCGCTACTAAAAAGCTCTCACACATCACAATTGAAGCGGCTTCTATATATATATTTTCATGTTTTAATGCTGCTTCCACGGGACACTATGGTGGCTCGGCATCAATAATAATAATTAATGAATATATATAATATTTATATATAATAACAATGTGCAATAACTACTGTGCAATACCATTCCATATTCACTGTGCAATATATTGCCTATGTGCAACTGCTGCTGATGCTACTATTTCTGTTATCTATTGTTTGTGGATTCTTACTGTTTTTCTCTTGTACATAGTGTTTTTATTTGTTATTTATTATTGTCCTACTCTTACTGTTTTGTTATACTGTTTTTTCTCTATCCACTTTGCTGCTGTAACACTGGACTTTTCCCATTGTGGGACAAATATAGGAATATCTTATTTTATCTTTTCCACCTGATTACATAAAGGTGGTATACACATACCACATAGCTAATAATAAATATACAAGATACAGCTTAATGACAGCGTGCCCTTCAATTCAGATTACATGCGTCTAATAAACATCATACAGAAACTGTTCTTAATGTTTTTATCTGGAGATACATATAAGTATGAGCATTTTCAAATTTCAGTCCAACAACCGGCGTTAGTTAATGTTACGTTCTCTGTGCAGAGAGCTTGATTGACAACGGTGGTCGCGTGTTATGGCGAATCAACACATGGCTCATTTGAATATTAAAATTAGCAGGTCACGACAAGAAAATGTAACCAATGAAATTACTTATTTTGAACCGCGGCTTTTTTGACACACATTTTAGCCAATAAGTGTTAAACTAACAAGTTAATCTGTCAAAAGGTGGACCTTTTTGTTATTTTATCAAAAGTGAAGTCAAGTCATTTTATAGCACATTTAAATGAACAACAGTTGACCCAAAGTGCTTTACAGGTAGAGCAGGGGAGGGCATAAACAGTATACCTACGCAAGATACATTAATCAAGTAAACAAGGTACCATGAATACATTTTGGCAAAGTAGAATCAAATAAAGTAACATAGAATAAAACAACAATGGAACATTTGTAAATACGAAAGGATAAAGAAAAAGATGAGTTCAGTTCATAGCTCTGAATCTTAAAAAAAACAAAAAAACATTAGGAATCAAAGGAATTTAACGCATAGAGAGTAAAATGCATCTTCAGATTTGATTTAAAACTAATAATTGTATTACATAAATTGATCTGGGGTGGGAGGGATTTCCAGAGTTTGGGGGCTACTACAGAAGACTCCGTCCCCTCTGGTTTTTTTAGGCATGTCGGACAAATGAGTGTCAGGCTTAGCCGGACTGTCAAGCCTAAAGCCTGAGGAATAGCCACAATATATATATATATATATATATATATATATATATATATATATATATATATATATATATATATATATATATATATATATATAATATTTCACTATAATGTGTGAAAGGATTTCACTATAGTGTGTGAGAGGTGTTTCACTTGGTTATATGGAGCTTTTTCACTATATAATGTGTGAAAGGATTTCACTATATAGTGTGTGAGAGGTGTTTCAGTAAAACCGGGAGGCATTTCAGTCAAAACGGAAGGTGTTTCAGTAAAACCGGAAGGGCTTCCGTTCAACAAAAATGCGCAATTCACAGCGCGATTCACGTGTTGATCGTCAGCCCACATTGTTCGCAAACACTAATGTCTGCTCAACGCCTGCAAGCAGCCTAACCGAGGCAGCAGCGTTACTTCACACTGTACTTGCGTCGAGCGGAGACCATCAGAACCGTTGCAACTTCAAGCCGCGACACACTGGACAGTCACATAGCGTCACTTTCCCCTCCGGACAGCACAGCAGCATGACACTGCCAACTGCAGCTCCAGTGTGAGCAACGCTTCAGCTCTTGGACATCAGCCACGAGGTGGAAAGGTAATTATAAATAGTTTTTTTTTTCTAAATTATTGTTTAATCCAACGCAACGCAACAAGGCATGGTAGTGAGCTAAACAGTTAGCTGTTTGTGTCTCCACTACAAACATGCGCTCACTACCGCAGACCGCTCACTACCACCCTAATACCCGAAGGTCCTAAGAGTCTCAGATCTACTGCAAACTTGGCATAGTTCTTGCAGGGGGCCTAGATAGGTACACTGTCAAATTAGGTGCATGTAAGTGCCAGCAGCTAACTTAGTATTGTTTTGTAGCGTGGTTTGCTATGGTAACATACGGCAATGTGCCTCACGTGGTGGTACGTCAGCAGGTAGTAAAATCAGCTGTTCTTCACCTGGTGTGTATTGACTTGATGTTTTTAGGACTGTAGGAACATTTCACTTCTTGTGTTTTTTAGCAGCAATAAATATACACAAACCAGCATTCCTCTACTAAATGTTTCTTCATCATTTCTGCACTGCTGTTACACCAAGCATAATCTAATGTTGTTATTTGGCCATATTGGTTTGTTTTACTTGAACAGTGCCATATCTTAAACTAATGTTACTGACTGTTGTTACTGTTGTCTGTTGTTACAGACTGTTACAGTCTGTAAATCCTCTGTTATTTTCTGCCCCACACTGGAAGCAATAATACATTTACCAGTGATGATCTTCACTGCATATTACTGCTGTGATTAAATACATCCTTCATCAGTATTTGAGTCAAGTACTTAAGTAAAAATACTGATTATAAATAAAACTACACTTTTTTATGTATGCCCCTTTTTTGTCTTAGCTTATTTCTCATCTACAGTACAGGCCAAAGTTTTGGCACACCTTCTCATTCAATGCGTTATATTATTTATTTTCATGACTATTTACATCGTAGATTCTCACTGAAGTCATCAAAACTATGAATGAACACATATGTAATTATGTACTTAACAAAAAGTGTGAAATAACTGAAAACATGTCGTCTTATATTTTAGATTTCTCAAAGTAGCGCCACTTTGCTTTTTTATTAATAAGGGAAATAATTCCACTAATTAACCCTGAGAGGCACACATGTGAAGGTAAAACCATTTCAGGTGACTACCTCATGAAGCTCATTGAGAGAACACCAAGGGTTTGCAGAGTTATCAAAAAAGCAAGGGTGGCTACTGAAGAATCTAAAATATAAGACATGTTTTCAGTTATTTCACCTTTTGTTAAGTATAATTCCATATGTGATCATTCATAGTTTTGATGACTTCAGTGGAATCTAATGTAAATAGTCATGAAATAAGAAACACATGAATGAGAAGGTGTCGGCCTCGCCTATATCTTCGCATAAAAGGAATGACCTTATTGCATATCCCTTTTCACGTTACATTTATGTCACTCCAGAAACACCAGTCCCATTTCAAGGTGGCTGCTGAACTCTGACCTTGCGATTGTCACCTCAGTTGACAAATTATAACCTTCCATGCCCTGTCCACAGCCTACAATATCTAATGAGTCTGTGTTAAAGGGAAGGGCAGACATGTGGTTTTTTCATGGTAGATTTATGGCTCAGAGAGAAATCCGCGTATATAAGAGTGTTCAGGGCTTGAAGTGATAAAATTGGTTTACATGAATATATTTGACAAAATCTGAATATTAATGGGTTAAATATAACTGATATTGATAACCACTACCCATTATTTACTGTATATAATATTGATAGCGGGTGGTGGTTAGTATTTTAGTATGTATTTCCTATATTTTTTTGGCTGTTTTATTGTATGCTGGTTCTGAGTAGTGTTGCAAACAAAAAGATCCAAAATCATGGTTACACAAACATGGACACATCCTTTCAGATCCTTAGGACTAGACACCCAGCTGGACACCAGCCTGTTTTAGCGCATCAGGGATGGCTTTGGTGAGCACCTTCCAGGCGATGTCAGGTGTGCAATGCCTCTTTTTCCTCTTACTTTCTGAGTTATTACAAACATTTGCTATATTTGCATATTTTTAGTATGAAGCGTTGTTTTAATCTGCCCCTGTTTGCCCTGTTACAGTTACTGCATTATGTGATAAATTCAAAATCAGGTCTTTCTGTATCTGTTTTCAATTAAAATCCCTCTGCAGTTTCATAAAACATTTTGCAGGAATGTGTTGTGCAAAACTTTGATTTGCAACATTCCCACATTGCCCATGAAATTTGGCTACTGTCATCTTGTGAAACATGTATGGTACTATACAATCCAGTTTTCTGAATTTGGATAGTCACACTGAAAAGGAAAAGTCAGTATTTTTCACCCTGGACCAAGCAAAATTATATTGCTTAATTTATTAGATTAAGTTATTGGAAATGTACATCATCCTTGGCATTGCATATTATATTGCAGCTCACTTCTCCATTCATGTTTTACACCTAGCTTTTTATTTGTTTGTGTCAACCGGCCCTGGTCATCATTGAGACCGGCCTTTAATTGACAACCAGTTTTTGTTTGCGCGAAATGTGGTATTTATCAATATTATTTTTTCCTTTTATGCCATTGTTTTGCAGCTATAAGAGAGGACTGGTAATACATTGCTGGCAAAGCCATTGCTTGTGAGCTTGGTACATGGCCGGTCCACCACCAAACTTCCTCTCTCAGACATAGCTGACACAGAACTCTTGGAAAAAGTCAAAAAGGTCAGTTGATAGATTTTGAATGTTATACTGAATTAGTTTACATTAAAAGGTTCTCTTGTTGTTTTCCCTTTTGAAAAGAATTATCAGCCCACTTTTTCCATATTATGTTGTAGTTTGAATACCACCACTATTCAGCGGACAAGTGTCGAGCAGCAAAGCATATTTTCCCTCTTATTTGTCGCATTGTAGCAATGTACAACCCTTGAGGACCTTGAAAAGTCAAATGCACCTTGCTTGACTACTTGGCCAATGCAGGATGTCTGAGGCCTATGCGGTCGATAAGAGACAGGGATCTGCTGAAATTGTCATGTTTCAGGTCATCCACAGAGTTCAAAGTCCATTTCAAAGGTATTCAGTGTTAGTTGTTGTACAGTCAGATCAATCTCAAAAGGAGTCATAATTTTAACCATTGACCAACAAGGTGTAAGACTAGCTTCACAAAATCTATTGTGTTTGTATAAACCCAAGGGACAATTTGACAGTGTACAATTGAATTATGGATTGCGCCAATTATTCCATGTTGTTTGTACAGATTCTGTGAAGGACTGAAAACTCTTTGGGTTCAGGACCAAATCGGACGACATCAGACAGCTTTCGACCCCTGTTCTGCTATGAGCTGTGGATGATCTTTTCAGCGTGGTCGCTCTCTCAGAAGGGAGCAACAAAGGAGAGCTGCTGACGAGATGGTGGTTACTTTCTGGAAGGGACTATCTCCAAAATGCAGAGGGTAATTAATGGTTTTAATGGTCATCTGTTTTTTTAGTATCATTGTTTTATTTTATTCTCTTGGTAGTCATAACATTATCACAAAGCAACCTGCGAATGTTGAAAGATGAAAGACCTGTTATAAATGAATTGCTATAAGAGGCATTCAGATTTTAGGCAGCTTTGGTTTTGAGAAGTGAAATACTCTTACTGGACAATTTATTCAGTATCAGCTGATGTTAATTGCTTTAGAGATGATTCACATACATATTAATTGGACCAACTACCACTGATAATGTTTTTTTTTTTATAAAGAAGGGCCATCCAAACTAGAAGATATTGGCCTTCACAACTTGAGCATCTGACCAGTTCATTCACAAAGGAGATGATGGCTTCTCTACATCAATGTTCCCTCTTGCCAACAGATGTGTTAACTGCATCAACTTGCCACTACATGTGTCTTACCAACTGTTCAAGGAGAAGTTTGACTTTGCATTAGGGAACACATATGGGTTTGGCAGGGGCATGAACATGTCATGCTCTGAAAACTGTTTCTGTCTGTGTCTCACTTTCTCTGTTTGTCTCTACGTTTCTGCCTGTGTGTGTGTTTTCCTCAAAAGTTTCAAACAAGAGTTATTATTTTCACTTCTGAATGCCGTATGCAATATAACTTATGTATTTTATATAGTTTCACCACGATTCAGTTGACTCAGTCAGCCTATGTTTTAAAACATATTTACATTTTAACGGCATGTTTCATATTTTTACCAAACTTTTTACCAAATGTTAATTTATTTTTCATAAAATGTTTTACGTTTTAACAAAACTTTAATTCACAGAATACACTGCACAAGTGAAGAAAACATTTTAACAAACCTTAACATAACTCCTATGCTATTCACTTAAAGGAACACACCGACTTATTGGGAATTTAGCTTATTCACCGTAACCCCCAGAGTTAGACAAGTCGATACATACCCTTCTCATCTCAGTGCGTGCTGACGGCTCCAGCAGCATCAGGCCAGCACAGAACATCAGGTGAATGGTTCCAGTAATCCTACTGCTCGAATAAGTGACAAAATAACACCAACATGTTCCTATTTAAATGTTGTGATTTATAGAGTCTAGCGTGTACAAAAACAACGTAACATGAGACACAGCCATCTTCTAACTGTAAACAAGCCGGGAACTATATTCAGGCGGGAAGAATATAGTACTTGGTGAGTGATATATGCTGTAGCAAGCCTGTCTTGAGAATATAGTTCCCGGTTTGTTTTACTGTTAGAAAACGACTGTGTCTCATATTATGTTGTTTGTACATGCTAGTGACTCTCTAAATCACAACATGTAAATACGAACATGTTAATTAACCTGTCACTTAATCTAGTCAGACAGCAGGCTAGTTGGAACCAGGTACCTGCAGGATCTGTTAACTAGGCTAAGCTAATGCTGGAGCCGTCAGACAACGTTCCAACTGCCTACGGAGATAGAAAGGGTATGTATCGCTATCTTCTCTGAGGGAGTTTGATTAACTCATAAATTCTAATATCGGCGTCATTCCTTTAAAAATACAGAAGTGAAGAAAAACATCTATTCCATGGTCCCCATCATTTTTCAAAAGTGGGTTTACTTGTTGAATAATGTTAGTTGTGGTCTCATTAATAGTTACATCTATGTCTGGAATTACAACATTATTATTGGTTTGAAGTTCAGGTAATGGCCCTTCTTCATCAATGCCATAGTAGTTATCAGCATCAAAAATGCTGTTTAGAGCTGGATGGATTCCTGCATTATTAATGACACCTGAATGCCACAGCTGGAGAGGTGTCTGCCCCTGGTGTGGAGAGGTCATGGTGGTTCTATTGATTGATTGATTGATGAATTATGTTACTGCTCTTTCAATCCTTGGTAAATAAAAATAATGCAGACAAAATAAATGTAGTTCATTCAATGAATCCGTACACCCTGTTCCTCCATGAAGTTAAAGATGTTTATAAAGTGTCTAGATACAACACTATTGAGTTCTGCCCATATTCTCTCAATCCTTTGGTTGTGTACTGATAAACCTGTAATAACACTGTTCAATCATCTTCTTTCCAACATAAAACAGGCAACATTTATATTTTCCTTACAGGTCTCCTCCCCGGTCTTATTAGGAGTTAAACATGGCTGTATGCTACCTATGAGCATGTCTTGTATTAAACATGGCTGTATGCACTGCCTATAGGCATGTCTCTACAGTCTTATTGAAGTAATAGTTAAACATGGCGCTGTATGCTGCTGCCATAGGCATGTCTCTACAGTCTTGATAGGAGTTAAACATGGCTGTATGCACTTTACCTATAGACATGTCTCTCGGTCTTATTAGGAGTTAAACATGGCTGTGTACTGCTACCTATAGGCATGTCTCTACAGTCTTATTAGGAGTTAAACATAGCGCTGTGTACTGCTACCTATAGGCATGTCTCTACAGTCTTATTAGGAGTTAAACATGGCTGTGTGCTGCTACCTGGAACATATGCTCACGATGCTATTAGGAGTTAAATACGCTGATTAGTTAATAACTGGTGAATATAATCCCTAAATGTTACTAAAAATGTTACAAAATCCATCTTTCTCCATTTCGTAGTATGGAGTGTGACAAAGAAACGCTACTCCGGCTGGTTATTAGTTTTCGTAGCGGATGTGGCGTCAGCTCGAGGCTACTAATTCAGCGATTACAAAAGACAAAGAGAAGCATACCGTTAATTGTAGCTGACACTGCCGTGCAGAATTTAAGCGATTTGCAGACTTTTAAGACCCCAAATTCCCCTCAGAAGCAGGTATTATATAGGCAAATATTCAGGCTGTGAAACAGGTTGTGGTGAGTCAGCCGGGTGGCTTTCATGTTTGTTTTTCATGACTTGCTAAATTCTACGATGGCTAAGAAACTTTTTTTGCCGACTTTTCTAGGGTTTTATGTCGACCAAACTGTATGGGAGGAAGCTATATGAGACATGCAGTAATACAAAGTTAATTGACTTTCTTTTTTTTGTTAAAGCGCCCCATATTCTGCTCATTTTCAGGTTCATAATTGTATTTTAAGGTTGTACCAGAATAGGTTTACATGGTTTAATATTCAAAAAACACCATATTTTAGTTGTACTGCACATTGCTGCAGCTCCTCTTTTCACCCTGTGTTCAGCTCTCTGTTTTAGCTACAGAGTGAGACCTCTTTTCTTCTTCTGTACTATCTTTGATTGCACTCGCACATGCTCAGTAGCTCAGATGTAGATCATGTCAGCTAGCTCCATAGACAGTAAAAGAAAGGCTGTTTCTCCAACTTCAGTCAGTTCCAAGGCAGGATCAGCTGGGAGACTTCTTCTAAATGAGGGCGCACATGGAAGTAGTTCTTCTGGAGATTATGGTGAACTAGTGTGTGTTGTAGCAGTGCTTTGCTATTGAGAACGAGGTAGCATGCTAGCGTTAGCGCTACGAGCTAACGGTTGCGGTTAGCCAGCTCGTTTCAGCTAGTGATGTCACAAGCCGTGCAGATGTTGACCAGCTCACCAGGAGACTGAAGGCAGGACACATTCAGAAACCAGATCTCACTCAGAACACCATGGATGGAGTTTATCAAAGTGTGTGTGTGTGTGTGGAAGCACCAGAGACACAAAATAACTCCCCAAATCACCAGAAAAAGTGATTTTTTCATAATATGGGCACTTCAAACAAAAGCATGTCAGTAAACTCAACATGTCTGGCCCTTATTGTGATCGTCTTTTCCAGTGTGGCCCTCAGTGAAGGTGAGTTTGACCCCCTGATTTAGGGTATCCTAACACATGTGGCGCTCCTGTTCTTGCTCACAGTACTTCCTCCTGTGGCCACTAGAGGGCGCCGCCACTATAACCTGAATGGAGGTCAGGGTGATGCT
>NC_053119.1:965451-990451 GCF_010015445.1 Perca fluviatilis | reverse complement strand
CTCGGTGCACTGAGATCACTTTGGGCTCAAAAACTCAAACATTTCTGAGTAAGAACGAGTGCAGACTGCTCTGAAAACAGCACTGAACACTTCCACTATGATGTACAACAATATGATAAGTATAGATATAAGATATTATTTAGTAAGTTTAATGTAAACTAGCGATTAAAGGTCGGTGACGGGTGTTTTAAATAGTTAGTCCGGATTCCCCAAAGTCACCCAATAACAAGCAGCGATAGAGCAGCAACAGAGGAGTCTGGCGGCTTGAAATCCATCTTTTCATCTGTCATTCAAAATGTTGGACTGTTCCTTTAAAATAAGCTATTATCGCCATGGGGCCCTAACTTGCACGCAGCGCAAAGCTCGACACAAGTGTCTTTGCTAGTTTAAGACAGGGAGGTGTGTTCAGGTGCATTCTGGGCGTGCTGGTCTTACTGGGCGTGCTGGTCTTACAGGGAGGTGTGTTCGGGTGCGTTCTGGGCGCGCTGGTCTTACAGGGAGGTGTGTTCAGGTGCATTCTGGGCGTGCTAGTCTTACAGGGAGGTGTGTTCAGGTGCGTTCTGGGCGCGCTGGTCTTACAGGGAGGTGTGTTCAGGTGCGTTCTGGGCGTGCTGGTCTTACAGGGAGGTGTGTTCAGGTGCATTCTGGGCGTGCTGGTCTTACAGGGAGGTGTGTTCAGGTGCATTCTGGGCGTGCTGGTCTTACAGGGAGGTGTGTTCAGGTGCATTCTGGGCGTGCTGGTCTTACAGGGAGGTGTGTTCAGGTGCGTTCTGGGCGCGCTGGTCTTACAGGGAGGTGTGTTCAGGTGCATTCTGGGCGTGCTGGTCTTACAGGGAGGTGTGTTCAGGTGCATTCTGGGCGCGCTGGTCTTACAGGGAGGTGTGTTCAGGTGCATTCTGGGAGTATAGCTATTTTGAGGCAGCGGGAAGTGATCTCACCATCGACCAACAAAAACCTGGTCTAAAGTCAATAACGCAGCATTTCATTGTTATTTTAACAGAGCATTAGTAAAATGCTCCTAGGCTCGTGCACAGCGCGCGCACACTATGCTTGTTACACACACACACACACACACACACACACACACACACACACACACACACACATATGCAAAAGATTACAAATAAAAATATTAGCAATGCTCCAAGGTCCAAACGCGCCTGGCTTTTAAAGGGAATGGGAGATGATCTCTGATTGGTTGATGAATGGGAGCTGCTCTCTGATTGGTTGATTGCATGTTACGCCCAAAACACACCTCTGATTAATGAAGACACTAAGGACAACCCTTTAGAACCAGGCGCCCGGCACACACAGACCCTTTTATCTCACCGTCAAACTACCAAAAGTGGATTTGGACACGCCCTGAACACACCGTGCCGTGCTCTTAGACCGTTAAAACAGGACCCTGAACCTCTGTAGTTAACACCAGCTGTAGCTGATACTGCATGAAGTAAACACTGTAATGGCTTTAAATTAGACTGCACTGTAGATTAAACCAACTAGCATTTACATTTTTATTGAATCAATTCACAGTTTGCCGAGATAAACCCTTTAGACCACGTGTCAAACTCAAGGCTCGCGAGCCAAAACCTGGCCCCTCGCAGGTTTTAATCCGGTCCGTATGTCCGTTTAGATTCACAGTAACTTGAGACTAGTTGTGCACCAAATTCCAAAAAGACAGGAAACTGATTTACAAACTGCAGTTACGCGACAGGAGCAGAATTTGGCAGATTTGCCGACTTTGAGACTCTGAAATTCCCCCCAGAAGCAGCAGGTAGTTTTCATATTCAGGCTGTGTGGAAGCCTGCTTGTTGATGATGGATAAGGAACTTTTTTGCCGACTTTTGTGGGGCAGGTTAGACAGAAAAGCAGCATGCAGTAATATTTCTTTGAGTTTAACCCTCCTGTTGTCTTCGGGGTCAAATCTGAGCCATTTACAAAAAGTTTCTACGTCACAAATTTGGGATTCTTTCAACTAAATTGTCAAAGAAAATAATGTGGATGGTTCCCTACAGCGCTCTTCATAAGTAAGTACACTCTTCGTTGAATTTGGGCGTTTTATTCTATTTTAAAGCAACAAAAGAATGTTAGAAAAATGACAAATATTTTGGAAAAGGTGACAAAACGTCGGAAAAAGTGTCAAAAATGTCTGAAAACACACACACACACACACACACACACACACACACATATGCGCACCAACACACACACACACACACACATATGCGCACCAACACACACACACACACACACACAAATACGCACACACACACACACAGACACACACATGCACACGTACGCACGTGTTTGTTGTACAAAGACAACATCACTGAGAATGTTTTGCTGCAATAAATCTGTTTCCTCAGAGTAATAAATTCTTCCAGGTCTGATTTTGTGATTTTGTGATTGTCTGATTTTGTCTCCTCTGTGAGTTCTTGACATCTTTTGGTTTTTATGACACGAGATGTTTTACATAAACTCATGATTATACATGACACTACAGCAATAACACTACAACAATAACACTACAACAATAACACTACAACAATAACACTACAGCAATAACACTACAACAATAACACTACAGCAATAACACTACAACAATAACACTACAGCAATAACACTACAACAATAACACTACAGCAATAACACTACAACAATAACACTACAGCAATAACACTACAACAATAACACTACAGCAATAACACTACAACAATAACACTACAGCAATAACACTACAGCAATAACACTACAGCAATAACACTACAACAATAACACTACAGCAATAACACTACAGCAATAACACTACAACAATAACACTACAACAATAACACTACAGCAATAACACTACAGCAATAACACTACAACAATAACACTACAGCAATAACACTACAGCAATAACACTACAGCAATAACACTACAACAATAACACTACAGCAATAACACTACAGCAATAACACTACAGCAATAACACTACAACAATAACACTACAACAATAACACTACAGCAATAACACTACAACAATAACACTACAACAATAACACTACAGCAATAACACTACAGCAATAACACTACAACAATAACACTACAACAATAACACTACAGCAATAACACTACAACAATAACACTACAGCAATAACACTACAACAATAACACTACAACAATAACACTACAGCAATAACACTACAACAATAACACTACAACAATAACACTACAGCAATAACACTACAACAATAACACTACAGCAATAACACTACAATAATACTACAGCAATAACACTACAACAATATACTACAGCAATAACACTACAACAATATCACTACAGCAATAACACTACAACAATAACACTACAGCAATAACACTACAACAATAACACTACAGCAATAACACTACAAGCAATAACACTACAGCAACAATACTACAACAATAACACTACAGCAATAACACTACAGCAATAACACTACAACAATAACACTACAATACAGCAATAACACTACAACAATAACACTACAGTAATAACACTACAGCAATAACACTACAACAATAACACTACAACAATAACACTACAATAACAACACTACAGCAATAACACTACAACAATAACACTACACACACAATAACACTACAGCAATAATACACAATAACACTACAACAATAACACTAAAATAATAACACTACAGCAATAACACTACAACAATAACACTACAGCAATAAACACTACAACAATAACACTAATAACACTACAACAATAACACTACAAAATAACACACAGCAATAACACTACAACAATAACACTACAACAATAACACTACAGCAATAACACTACAAAATAACACTACAAGCAATAACACTACAGCAATAACACTGCAACCCAACAAAATACCACCAATAATACTACAACAATAACACTACAACAATAACACTACAGCAATAACACTACAACAATAACACTACAACAATAACACTACAACAATAACACTACAACAATAACACAACAACAATAAACACAACAACAATAACACTACGCAATAACACTACAACAATAACACTACAACAATAACACTACAACAATAACACTACAGCAATAACACTACAAACAATAACACTACAACAATAACACTACAGCAATAACACTACAGCAATAACACTACAACAATAACACTACAACAATAACACTACAACAATAACACTACAAAGAAATAACACTACAACAATAACACTACAGCAATAACACTACAACAATAACACTACAGCAATAACACTACAACAATAACACTACAGCAATAACACTACAACAATAACACTACAGCAATACACTACAACAATAACACTACAACAATAACACTACAACAATAACACTACAACAATAACACTACAACAATAACACTACAATAACACTACAACAATAACACTACAATAACACTACAACAATAACACTACAACAATAACACACAATAACACACAACAATAACAACAACAATAACACTACAAAATAACACTACAATAACACTACACAATAACTACACATAACACTATATAAACAATAACAAAATACAACAACAATAACACTAAATCACACCACAATAACACAATAATAACAATTAAATACAACAAATACAACAATAAAAAAATAATAACAAAAATAACACAAATAACTACAACAATAACACTACAACAATAACACTACAACAATACACAAATAATAACACTAACAATAACACACACAATAACACTACAACAATAACAACAAAATAACACTACAGCAATAACTAACAATAACACTAAAAATAACACTACAAATAACACAATAAACACTACACAATAACACACAACAATAACACTACAACAATATACTACAACATAACACTAACACAATAAATAAACAAATAATAAATAAACATAAATATATAAAACTACAAATAACACTACAACAATAAACTACAACAATAACATACAAAAATAACATAAATAACATACAACAATAACACTACAACAATAACAGCAAGAATAACATACCAATAACACTACAACAATAACACTACAGCAATAACACTACAACATAACACTACAACTAACACACAATACACTAAACACATCAAATACTAATATCATACACAATAACTATAATACACTACACAATAACACACAACAATAACACTACACAATAACTACAATAAACTACATAACACTACAAAACCCAATACACTACAACAATAACCTACAACAATCTAATAAATACAATAACCTATAAACTACCATAACACTACAACTAACACTACAACAATAACACTACAGCAATACACTACACAATAACACTACACAATAACACTACAACAATAACACTACACAATACACTGCAATACACTACACAATAACACTACAGCAATAACACTACACATACACATAACCTCAATAACACTACAACAATAACACTACAGCAATAACACTACAACAATAACACTACAATAAAACACTACAACAATAACACTACAACAATAACACTACAGCAATAACACTACAATAACACTACACATAACTACACAATAACACTGCACATATAATAGCTATATAACACAAACATACACACAAACACACACACAAGAACACAATACACACAACAACAGACACAAACACACAACAGACACACACTTACACAGACCACGCGATACACACACAACACATACACACAACACACACAGCACACAACACACACACACACAGACAGAGACACACACACACACGACAGACACAACACACACAACACACAAACACACACACACACAACACACACAGACAGAGACACACACACAACACAACAGAACAACAAAACAAACACAAAAAAGAAGACCGAGACACACAAACACACACATACACAAACACACACACACACAGACACACACAACCACACACATACACACAGACAGAGACACACACAATACACACACAGAGACACAACCACACACACATACACACAGACAGAGACAAACACACACACAGAGACACACACAACCACACACATACACACAGACGAACACACACACACACACACACACTGACAGCAGCCCTTCATTCTTCTATCCTCTTAAAATAGTCTGTCTGGCTCTCATTTAACTGGTCTGGACCCAGCTTCTTATGTGCTTATCCTTATATATATGTCATTATTTTATTTTTTAAATTCATATTAAACTAATTTAAAATAAAAATTAATTTAATATTTTTTATATTTTACTATAAATATAATAACATGTTACTCTAATAAAATCCTCTTTTCCTGATTGGTGGTAGAAGTTGTTGTTGTAGTTCCCTCCTCCGGCCGACAGGCGGCGCATGCGCAGCAGATCTCCACTTCTCCTTCGGTGGATTTAAACTTCCTTCGGAAGTCTGCTTGTCCTCTTCTACCAGGCCGATCCAACATGGTGGGTAATTTTTTCATGTCTACGTGACTAATCCAAACTAATCCTGTCGTTTTAACGGTTTATAATACCAAATTATTTCATCCATGTACACCGGAGTGTTTACTACACTTGATAAGAGAAGTATTGATGTTAGATGACACAAACGGAGCCGTTTATCAGCAATATTGTCGCCCAGAAACTGCCGCTAGCCGCGGAAGCGAAGTGGAGCCTATGTCGCGCTGAATGAACCGCGCGGGATTAATCGGTTTAATGATCTCAAACAGCCGAAATATAATGTACTTCTGTATGTTTGAAGACGGGCCTTTTGCCGAGTGGTTACATCACGAATACATATAATTTAATTGTAGTTTACTTTGGAGGCTAACACCGGAGTTAGCAGTTAGCTTCGGTGGCTACAATGCGTCCCCCGGAACGTTGAGGGAACGTTCCAGAGCC
This sequence comes from Perca fluviatilis, assembly GCF_010015445.1. Classification (NCBI taxonomy): domain Eukaryota; kingdom Metazoa; phylum Chordata; class Actinopteri; order Perciformes; family Percidae; genus Perca; species Perca fluviatilis. Next base: position 983,600 of record NC_053119.1, on the reverse strand, counting down.
GAACATCACCGGGAAAACCGCCGATTAAATATATAAATCCTCCGGTTAACGGATGTTTTAGCTCCGTGATCGTTTAACTGTGCGGAACATGAAGCTGAAGTGTTAAAGAGTTATTCGGCTGTAACTTATATAGAGACATGTAACGTTAGTGACCATGGAGCTCCATGTAATTCACCAAGGTAATCAGACATCAGGTTAAAATAGACTATCTGCCTGTGTGAAGGTGTGTAGTTGAAGGTAAGTTAACGATCCGTACTTGAGATTTCTGTGAAACGTAAAAGGCTCCAAAAACCTACAAATTCACAGCAGGTTCTGAGGTAATGTTAGTCAAAATTCAGCTGCTTTTGCGTCCCAAATTGGGCATTTTGTGCTTAAAATTATATAAATTTAGACTTGTTAAGACATTATACTCTATATTTATTTGCAACCTGATATTTGTGATTAACCAGTATAAGCTAATGTCAAACTAAAAGATACAAAATATATGTGCAGCAGTTGCAATAAAGTGGGAATTTATAACAAGAATAAAGTAAAAATCTAAGTAAATGCAATGCCAAAAAAACATGTTAGCAGTAATGGCTCTTGTTCGGTTGCATAAAGACACATGTACAGTTATACCTAGACCCTTTACAGAGAGTAGGTCTAGACCACACTCTGTAATTTACAGAACCACCAATTTTGTAATGCAGATGGTTCATGATAGTGCACTTTTTGGGGCATTTTAGGCCTTTATTTATGACAGGACAGCTTAGACATGAAAGGAGAGAGAGAGAGGGGTGGGATGACCTGCAGAAAAGGGCTGAACCGAACCTGCGTCTGCTGCGTTGCGGACTGAGCCTCTGTTTATGGGTGCACGCTCTACCAGGTGAGCTGCCCGTGCGGCCCATGATGGTGCACTTTATGTCGTGTTTTATATCGTGATTCTGTTGTATGGAGTCGAAATAAACTGACATAATCGACGAGAGAAGGAAAAAGGGAGAGATCTGATTTCTTTATTATTATTATTTTTATTATTATAGAAGAACAAAGTGACTCAAGATGAAGCCAGGCTTTGGTATTAGTGTTCAGGTCATGTTAGTTAAGGTAATTAATCAGTGTCTCACGTGTAGATGGCGTTCAAGTCAACTTAGGAATGCGATTGAAAGCCCCGATGTGTCCGACTTGCACTTCATGACACGCGACTAACACAGACGAGCCGTTCTGTTGAAGGAGATAATGTGTTGAGTGTCCGAGTCCGTCCTGTATCGAAAGTGACCGTGGCGTCCTCGTCGCCATGGTCATCGATAGTACAGGAAGAGCAACCTGCGAGCCTTTCCCGTGTTTGAAGGATCATCTGTTCCTATCAGACCCTGGCGCTCCCAGACACACTGGTTAGGATGGAGAGATGGGACTCACACTCACACAGAGACACACACACACACACTCACTCAGACACACTCACACAGAGAGACACACACTCACACAGAGAGACACACACTCACACACAGAGAGACACACACACACTCACACAGAGAGACACACACTCACACAGAGAGACACACACTCACACAGAGAGACACACACACACTCACACAGAGAGACACACACTCACACAGAGAGACACACACTCACACACAGAGAGACACACACACACACACTCAGACACACTCACTCAGACACACTCACACAGAGAGACACACACTCACACAGAGAGACACACACTCACACAGAGAGACACACACACACACACACAGAGACACACACACAGAGACACACTCACAGACACACACACACACTCACACACACACAGAGACACTCACACAGAGACACACACACTCAGACACACACACTCAGACACACACACTCAGACACACACTCAGAGACACACACACACTCACACAGAGACACACTCACACTCACACAGAGACACACTCAGACACACACACACTCAGACACACACACACTCAGACACACACACTCAGACACACACACTCAGACACACACACAGAGACACACTCACACAGAGAGAGACACACACACACAGAGAGACACACTCACACAGTTTAATGTCGATCGATAATCGGCCGGCTCATAATCCATCATTTCTGTTTATAATGTAATGTAGACCTAACAACATTTCTGTTTATAATTTAATGTAGACCTAACAACATTTCTGTTTATAATTTAATGTAGACCTAACAACATTTCTGTTTATAATGTAATGTAGGCCTAACAACATTTCTGTTTATATTTAATGTAGACCTAACAACATTTCTGTTTATAATGTAATGTAGGCCTAACAACATTTCTGTTTATAATGTAATGTAGGCCTACCAACATTTCTGTTTATAATGTAATGTAGGCCTAACAACATTTCTGTTTATAATTTAATGTAGACCTAACAACATTTCTGTTTATAATGTAATGTAGGCCTAACAACATTTCTGTTTATAATTTAATGTAGGCCTAACAACATTTCTGTTTATAATAATTATAAAATTTTTTTTTATTTTTGTATAAAAATTTTTTATTTTAATTGGCTAACATTTCTGTTTATAATTTAATGTAGACCTAACAACATTTCTGTTTATAATTTAATGTAGGCCTAACAACATTTCTGTTTATAATTTAATGTAGGCCTAACAACATTTCTGTTTATAATGTAATGTAGACCTAACAACATTTCTGTTTATAATTTAATGTAGGCCTAACAACATTTCTGTTTATAATGTAATGTAGACCTAACAACATTTCTGTTTATAATGTAATGTAGGCCTAACAACATTTCTGTTTACATATTCTGGTATGTGTTTTTGCACATTCAGGAGGTGCCATGTGCTCAGTGCTGTATAGTTTTATGAATCCAAGTTATTTACTATCAGAGCTCTGCAGAATGTTTGTTTGGTTTTTGAAGCTTGAAAAGCTCTGAATTAAATATCCTACATGGCTTTAATAGAAACAGACTCACACCTCTAATCGCGATAGACACTCAGATTTTTTTGTGTTGGTGGAAAGAATCTCAAAAAATTACAGTTTAAAAAGAAACTAATTGTTGTTGTTTTTTTAGTGGTGCCCTTTTTATAGTCAATTCAATGTTAACTTTGACTAAAATAATGTTGGAATTGATTTCCTTTCATTTGTTTTAAATTCATCAAGTAGTTTGTTGTATTTTAGCAGAATACTGAAAGCTGCAGAACGGAGTAAACTTTAATATCTGTTTATTCATCGCAAGAAATATCGTTATCGCGACATTCAACAACCGTGTCGCATATTTTCCTCGGTATCGTGCAGCCCTGGTCTCTGCGTCTGTTGGAGTGACTCAAACATGGAGTCCACTCTTCAACCAAGTCCATCGTTTGTGATAATCAAACCTAGGACTGGCTACAGCCGACAGGGTTCACAATTTAACTTTTTCGTGATGTTAAACATTTACCAGCCACTCCATAAATTAACTGTTTAAGTGGCTGGTTTTTGGTGCTAATTTTGAACCCTGACGATTATTCCTTAAGTTTGAGTTACAGTAACAAGCCTGTGATGTTGGCCTGCACGATTAATCGTTATAAAATAGCGATCTCGATTCACCCTGTTCACGATTTAAATCTTTAAATAACCGATTTTTTTAAAATGACTTCGATTCTCATTTAATTTTACGAGCCAACAGCATCACAAACGCTACTACTACTACTACTGCTGCTGCTGCTGTGAGTTTCAAACAGACTGTATAAAATAGGTTTTAAAGCGCTCCCAGTCGCTCCGATGCTCTCCCTTCTCTTCATTGAAGCCTCTGTGTTTACAGGCTTGTTGGTGATGTTCAATGTGCTGCAGGTGCCAAAATAAATCTATATTTTGGTACTGCCAATTTGTTTTTTTGTCATGGTTCATGTGTGCAATAAACATTACACTTCGGGAGGAAAAAAAAAAATCGTGGCAGAGAATCGTGATATCAATTCTAAGCTAAAAACAAATTGTGATTCATGTTTTTCCCTGAATCGTGCAGGCCTAGGTCTAACTAGAGGTGTGAATCCTCACTGATCTCCTGATTCGATTAAGATTATCGTGTCAGCAGTTCGATATCTCCATATCAATGTTTCTATTAAAGCCATGTAGGATATTTAATTCAGAGCTTTTCAAGCTTCAAAAACCAAACATCCTGCAGTGCTTTAATACTAAATAACTTGGATACATAAAACTATACAGCACTGAGCACATGGCACGTCCTGAATGTGCAAAAACAGACCAGAATATGTAAACAGAAAGGTTGTTAGGCCTACATTACATTATAAACCGAAATAATGGATTATGAGCCGATTATCGATGCAGCATCGTCCATGTCCACGATTCAATGCATCGATTATTTGATTAATTTCATCACCTCTGGTTCTAACCAGGTTGGGAGGGAGGTGGTGATAGTCGAGGCTGTTGCACACTGACCTGTGATTGTTGTTCCGTTCTGCAGGGACGAGTCAGGACCAAGACGGTGAAAAAGGCCGCAAGGGTCATCATCGAGAAATACTACACCCGACTGGGCAGCGACTTCCACACCAACAAGAGGGTGTGCGAGGAGATCGCCATCATCCCCAGCAAGAAGCTCCGCAACAAGATCGCCGGGTGAGACTACGTTCTGTCACAGCGTCTACGTGCATCCTGTCTGTCTGTCTGTCTGTCTGTCTTTAAAGGAACACGCTGACTTATCGGGACTTTGTCTTATCCAGCGTATCCCTCAGAGTTGGAGAAGTCCATACATACACCCTTCTCATCTCAGTTTGTGTTGTAACTCTGTCTGATGCACCCGCTGCTTTGTTAGCACAGATCCTGGAGGTAACCAGCTCCTGCTAAGCCTAGCTCAGCTCCTAGATCGTAATCGTTCGCTCCAGTCTAGCTTTACACACATCCTGGAGGTATCGCTCCATCTAGCCTAACTTAGCACAGATCCTGGAGGTAACGCTCCATCTAGCCTAGCTTAACACAGATCCTGGAGGTAAGACTCCCATCTAGCCTAGCTTAGCACAGATCCTGGAGGTAACCTGCTCCATCTAGCCTAGCTTAACACAGATCCTGGAGGTAACCTGCTCCATCTAGCCTAAAGCTTGGCATCCTTGGAGGTAACCGACTCCATCTAGCCTAGCTTACACAGATCCTGGAACCGCTCCCTCTATCTAACCGAGCATAGCACGATCCTGGAGGTAACCGGCTCCATCTAGCCTAGCTTAGCACAGATCCTGGAGGTAACCGGCTCCATCTAACCTAACGTAGCACAGATCCTGGAGGTCTTCGGCTCCATCTAAATCAAGCCTAGCTAAAGCTTGCTACAGATCCTGGAGGTAACCGATCCATCTAAGCCTAGCTTAGCACAGATCCTGGAGGTAACTGGCTCCATCTAGCCTACTGCTCCCAATAAGTGACAAAACAACACCAACATGTTCTTATTTCCATGTTGTGATGTGTAGAGTCACAGCGTGTACTAATAACAAGGTCACATGACACACAGCCATCTTCTAACCGTATACACACTGGGGACTATATTCTCAGAAGGCCGAAGCACTGCTACTCTCTGCTCCTTGGGCGGAGGGATATGCTCGCAGCACCTGAGAAGCCCCGTGGAGAGTAGCAGAGAGTAGCAGTGCTAAGCTAGGCTAGATGGAGCCGGTTACCTCCAGGATCTGTGCTAAGCTAGGCTAGATGGAGTCGGTTACCTCCAGGATCTGTGCTAAGCTAGGCTAGATGGAGCCGGTTACCTCCAAGGTCTGTGCTAAACTAGGCTAGATGGAGCTGGTTACTTCCAGGATCTGTGCTAGCTAGGCTAGATGGAGCCGCTACCTCCAAGGTCTGTGCTAAGCTAGGCTAGATGGAGTCGGTAACCTCCAGGATCTGTGCTAAGCTAGGCTAGATGGAGCCGGTTACCTCCAAGGTCTGTGCTAAGCTAGGCTAGATGGAGTCAGTTACCTCCAGGATCTGTGCTAAGCTAGGCTAGATGGAGCCGGTTCCCTCCAGGATCTGTGCTAAGCTAGGCTAGATGGAGCCAGTTACCTCCAGGATCTGTGCTAAGCTAGGCTAGATATACGGTGTACCTCCAGGATCTGTGCTAAGCTAGGCTAGATGGAGCCGGTTACCTCCAGGATCTGTGCTAAGCTAGGCTAGATGGAGCCGGTTACCTCCAAGGTCTGTGCTAAGCTAGGCTAGATGGAGCCGGTTACCTCCAAGGTCTGTGCTAAGCTAGGCTAGATGGAGTCAGTTACCTCCAGGATCTGTGCTAAGCTAGGCTAGATGGAGCCGGTTACCTCCAGGATCTGTGCTAAGCTAGGCTAGATATAGCCGGTTACCTCCAGGATCTGTGCTAAGCTAGGCTAGATGGAGCCGGTTACCTCCAGGATCTGTGCTAAGCTAGGCTAGATGGAGCCGGTTACCTCCAGGATCTGTGCTAAGCTAGGCTAGATGGAGCCGGTTACCTCCAGGATCTGTGCTAAGCTAGGCTAGATGGAGCCGGTTACCTCCAGGGTCTGTGCTAAGCTAGGCTAGTGGTGGGTGTGTGTATGGACTTATCTAACTGTGGGGGACATGCTGAATAAGCTACTGTCCCAATAAGTCTGCGTGATCCTTATAACGTCTGCACGCGTCCTGTATCGAAAGTGACCGTGGCGTCCTCGTCGCCATGGTCATCGATAGTACAGGAAGAGCAACCTGCGAGCCTTTCCCGTGTTTGAAGGATCCTCTGTTCCTATCAGACCCTGGCGCTCCCAGACACACTTTCTCCCGAAAATCAGCTGTTTTTACAATGAAGTCTGGTGCTGAGTTCTCTCTGTCTGCTCTCACTAACTGGACTAACATTTACAACAACTCTGATTCACACTGCACCGTCCAGCGTACAATAAAGTACCTGTTGGTTAGAAGGTGTGTGTGTGTGTGTGTGTGTGTGTGTGTGTGTGTGTGTGTGTGTGTGGGGGTGAGACTTTTTATCAGAATGGAAAAATGCCATTAGTTTCTCTCACTGTGACTCTAGAGTCACCGCTCGCTCCGAAGGTACCCTAAAACCCAGCTCTGCTCAGGAGAGACTTTATATTTTACTCTACGTGATGATCGCCTCCTCTGGTAACATAAGAGATGAGATGTGTGTGTGTGTGTGTGTGTGTGTGTGTGTGCTTTCCATCTAAGATAACTTAATGACATGCTGAAGTAGATCTAGGATGATAAGTCGAGCCGCAGAAAATGCCTGTGCTCGGTCTCTGAACGGGAAGCTGCGTTGCGTGTTCATGTGTGCGTTGCTGGCTGTGCGCTGCAGGTATGTGACACATCTGATGAAGAGGATCCAGAGGGGTCCCGTCAGAGGAATCTCCATCAAACTGCAGGAGGAGGAGAGAGAGAGGAGGGACAACTACGTGCCAGAGGTCAGTGAATGCACCACCACACAACCACAACACCTTTTTATCTGCTTCAATCCAAACGCAGAGAGAAATCCTTTCCTGCACTGCAGAGGAGGGTCTGGCTAGTCCACACAGCATTCCTGGATGGGAGAAGAACATGCTCTGGTTTATTGGCATGTCTTTAAACCAATCACAGTCATCGTGGGCGGGGCTAAACTCCAGATGGAGCCACGGTGCCTCTGCTAAATAGTCTCAGGAAGGAACTGGTTTTGGTGGAACATGTGGACGTTCAGAAGTTGTTTTAGTCGTGCAACAGAAAACTCAGATTGGACAGATAGTCTAGCTAGCTGTTAGACAGACAGACAGACAGTCTAGCTAGCTGTTAGACAGACAGATAGTCTAGCTAGCTGTTAGACAGACAGACAGACAGACAGATAGTCTAGCTAGCTGTCTGGATTTACCCTGCAGAGATCTGAGGAGCAGTTAACTTCGCTAGAGGGCTCAGTTCTCAGTTCAGCTCCAACCAGAGAGGGCTAACGTTAGTCGCTGTGTTATAACCACAGACAGTTCAGGGACTCAGGACGGTGTGACGCTGCAGAATATGTCAGGGCTGCTCCTTCTTAGTGGACTAATCGGTGGTTTTGGTCTCAGTCAACTTAGATCTCTTTACTCCATTAGTCATGTCTGATGCTGTTTTCATGCTGAATGACTTATTTCCAAGAAACGTACGAGCTCATCTCTGGTAAACACAAGAATTAAGGGTTGACCTTTGACCTCACAGATATCACCGGGAAACCTACTTTGATTACTTTCATTGAGGCAGTTATTTGTTGTATTGCTCATTTTCTGAAATATTGTGTTTAAATATGCAAAGGAGGCGTTATCTTATTCAATATATGCATCCTTTTAGCATGACTCTTTGTGGAGAAACTCAGATTTACAGATCTGTCGATTAAATCGATTAGTCGATATAATTAAATTGAGTGTTAGTCGACTAAGAAGTTCTTCAGTCGAACACAGCCTTAGAATATATAGGCTATACAGGGGAAGCACAATGGATATTTTGGCAATATTACTGTTTTGAGCAACAATTAGTGGAGGTGTTGGCGAGTAGACCGAAAGACAGAACATTTAAAATATTGGGAGCTATTGATCTGCTTAGTTTTGCTCATGTGGTTTGTCCATGTCCATGTTTGCTTCCAGGAGCTATATAGTTGTGTTTATAATAGTTTTAAAGCTCGGCAGGTTGTAAACCGATGAGATCAGCCAGGCCTGTAGGTGTGGAGGTAGTTAGAAATGTTCCTGTGTTGTGTTAGAGTCGAGGATCAGACAGCAAAGTCAGAGTTGAGCTGGAAGAATAAGGCATCAAGTGTACGCATCGACCGACTTTTATTACTAGTTAATGGACCCGATGTGCATTTACAAACTCCACCACGAAACTTTGTTTAAATGCTTTAAGCAATTATTTAATAAATGAGGAACTTAGAATATGTCATTCAGTCAGAGGGACAGACACAGAGCTGTAGCAGAGCCAAAGTAGAACACTGTTTAATTCATAACTTTATCGGTAATCGGGCAAATAAAACGCTGATGCAGATAATCTGCAAACTGCCAAAAAAACATCCAATAATCAGCCGTCCCTAACGAACACACACACACCCTGACCTGTTCCCCTTCTTCATTCATAAGTGTGACGTAACGGAGCTTTCTGCCGTGCATGTCAGAGTCCGTCCTGTATCGAAAGTGACCGTGGCGTCCTCGTCGCCATGGTCATCGATAGTACAGGAAGAGCAACCTGCGAGCCTTTCCCGTGTTTGAAGGATCCTCTGTTCCTATCAGACCCTGGCGCTCCCAGACAGACTGGTTAGGATGCACGCTAAGGGGGGGGGGTCACATGATAGCAGATTTTAAGATTTTAAATGTATGGTGATGTACTGCAGTTATTATTGGCTTCTTTCCAACTTCCAATGATGTCCTCGAAGGGAAACATCGTCAACATCTGTTGGGTCTAAAAAGACCATCTCTGTTTGTTCAGCTCACTTTATGAACCAAAGTTAAATTATCGTGTGTGATTTATATATTAAAAGATACTTCTGTTTATCCACACACAGACACACACTGAGACTCACACACACACACACACAGACACACACTGAGACTCACACACACACACACACACAGTAACACACACAGACACACACATACACATAGACACAGACACACACTGAGACTCACGCACACAGTAACACACACATGGACACAGACGCACACTGAGACTCACACACACACAGACACTCACACACTGAGACTCACACACACTGAGACTCACACACACACACACACACACACACTGAGACTCACACACACAGTAACACACACATACACATAGACACAGACGCACACTGAGACTCACACACACACAGAGACACTCACACACTGAGACTCACACACACTGAGACTCACACACACACACACAGACACACACTGAGACTCACACACACAGTAACACACACAGACACACACATACACATAGACACAGACGCACACTGAGACTCACACACACACACAGACACACACACACTGAGACTCACACACACTGAGACTCACACACACACACACACACAGACACACACTGAGACTCACACACACAGTCACACACACAGACACACACATAGACACAGACGCACACTGAGACTCACGCACACAGAGACACACACACACACTGAGACACACACACACTGAGACTCACACACACTGAGACTCACACACACACACACAGACACACACTGAGACTCACACACACAGTAACACACACAGACACACACATACACATAGACACAGACGCACACAGAGACTCACACACACACAGAGACTCACACACACACACAGACACAAACACATAGACACACACTGAGACTCACACACACTGAGACACACACACACACAGAGACACACACACACTGAGACTCACACATAGACACACACTGAGACTCACACACACTGAGACACACACAGAGACACACACAGAGACTTACACAGACACACACAGAGACACACACAGAGACTTACACAGACACACACAGAGACACACACAGAGACTTACACAGACACACATGCACACAGAGACACACACAGAGACTTACACAGACACACACAGAGACACACACAGAGACTTACACAGACACACACAGAGACACACACAGAGACTTACACAGACACACACAGAGACACACACAGAGACTTACACAGACACACATGCACACAGAGACACACACTGAGATGCACACACACACACTCCCTCTCTAACAGCTCATAAATGATGTAAAATGACATAGTTGGTACTGATGGATTCTTCAGGTCTTATAGATCAATTTGATACAGACAGAGATCGATTCTGGACTTGAATGACTATGAATTGATATCTGATCGTTCAGTTATCAGATGTTAGATGTGTAACTGGTTCCTGTGTGGCCAGATGTTAGATGTGTAACTGGTTCCTGTGTGGCCAGATGTTAGATGTGTAACTGGTTCCTGTGTAGCCAGATGTTAGATGTGTAACTGGTTCCTGTGTGGCCAGATGTTAGATGTGTAACTGGTTCCTGTGTAGCCAGATGTTAGATGTGTAACTGGTTCCTGTGTGGCCAGATGTTAGATGTGTAACTGGTTCCTGTGTAGCCAGATGTTAGATGTGTAACTGGTTCCTGTGTAGCCAGATGTTAGATGTGTAACTGGTTCCTGTGTAGCCAGATGTTAGATGTGTAACTGGTTCCTGTGTAGCCAGATGTTAGATGTGTAACTGGTTCCTGTGTAGCCAGATGTTAGATGTGTAACTGGTTCCTGTGTAGCCAGATGTTAGATGTGTAACTGGTTCCTGTGTAGCCAGATGTTAGATGTGTAACTGGTTCCTGTGTTTCCCGCCAGGTGTCTGCGCTGGACCAGGAGCTGATTGAAGTTGATCCCGACACCAAGGAGATGCTGAAGCTGCTGGTACGTCTCAACATTTCTTTCACGTAAATAATCAGGACTTTTAGTGTGTATAGAGCCAGCATATCTCCACCAGACTCCATGTAAATAATCAGGACTTTTAGTGTGTATAGAGCCAGCATATCTCCACCAGACTCCATGTAAATAATCAGGACTTTTAGCGTGTATAGAGCCAGCATATCTCCACCAGACTCCATGTAAATAATCAGGACTTTTAGCGTGTATAGAGCCAGCATATCTCCACCAGACTCCATGTAAATAATCAGGACTTTTAGTGTGTATAGAGCCAGCATATCTCCACCAGACTCCATGTAAATAATCAGGACTTTTAGCGTGTATAGGCAGCATATCTCCACCAGACTCCATGTAAATAATCAGGACTTTTAGTGTGTATAGAGCCAGCATATCTCCACCAGACTCCATGTAAATAATCAGGACTTTTAGTGTGTATAGAGCCAGCATATCTCCACCAGACTCCATGTAAATAATCAGGACTTTTAGTGTGTATAGAGCCAGCATATCTCTACCAGACTCCATGTAAATAATCAGGACTTTTAGCGTGTATAGAGCCAGCATATCTCCACCAGACTCCATGTAAATAATCAGGACTTTTAGCGTGTATAGAGCCAGCATATCTCCACCAGACTCCATGTAAATAATCAGGACTTTTAGCGTGTATAGAGCCAGCATATCTCCACCAGACTCCATGTAAATAATCAGGACTTTTAGTGTGTATAGAGCCAGCATATCTCCACCAGACTCCATGTAAATAATCAGGACTTTTAGCGTGTATAGAGCCAGCATATCTCCACCAGACTCCATGTAAATAATCAGGACTTTTAGTGTGTATAGAGCCAGCATATCTCCACCAGACTCCATGTAAATAATCAGGACTTTTAGTGTGTATAGAGCCAGCATATCTCCACCAGACTCCATGTAAATAATCAGGACTTTTAGCGTGTATAGAGCCAGCATATCTCCACATGTAAATGGGTGAATTAAGGGTTTATTTCAACCAAACCAGAGTGGTGATTGTTGGAACAGTGGAAAGATGAACCAAGACGGCTTTTGGTAGTTTTTAGTTTCTGTCCACTTTGAATGAAGTGTGTTTTACGATGATAAAAGTCCTGATTATTGACATGGAGTCTGGTGGGTATAATACTCGATCAATTTATATATATATATATATATATATATATATATATATATATATATATATATATATATATATATATATATATATATAATAAAACCACATAAGCACTTTGTTTACATATGTTTACATTTTGCCTCAACTTTGCAAAACCAGTGAAACAAATCAACGGTGAAAACACCTTCAACTGACATTTCCCTTCCTACTTTTCCCGTTTTAAACATTTAGTTTTTAATTCACAACACAATAAGCAATGTGACCTCACCTCGCCTTTTTGAGTTTTTGGGACATTTTCTCCCAGTTTTAAGACAGTAACTGATTAACTGCAGAGCCCTAATGTCCAGACACAAGCGCTCTTTGAATGTCTCACCCATTGAATTAAAGTCATTTTAGCACTTTCTGTAGCCAACCTTGAGTTAGCCTGGTTATGGTTTTTGTATGACTTATTTGTATTTATTTTGGCCATTCTTTCTCCTTTCCGTTAGCTGTTAAAGTTAGCTTTGTGTGTTCCTCCGTCCTGTATCGAAAGTGACCGTGGCGTCCTCGTCGCCATGGTCATCGATAGTACAGGAAGAGCAACCTGCGAGCCTTTCCCGTGTTTGAAGGATCCTCTGTTCCTATCAGACCCTGGCGCTCCCAGACACACTGGTTAGGATGCACGCTAAGGGGGGGGGTCACATGATAGCAGATTTTAAGATTTTAAATGTATGGTGATGTACTGCAGTTATTATTGGCTTCTTTCCAACTTCCAATGATGTCCTCGAAGGGAAACATCGTCAACATCTGTTGGGTCTAAAAAGACCATCTCTGTTTGTTCAGCTCACTTTATGAACCAAGAAACACGCACAGACGCACACAGAGACACACATGCACACACAGAGACACACATGCACACACAGGCACACACAGAGACACACATGCACACACAGAGACACACATGCACACACAGAGACACACATGCACACACAGAGACACACATGCACACACAGAGACACACATGCACACACAGAGACACACACATGCACACACAGAGACACACACATGCACACACAGAGACACACACATGCACACACACACAGAGACACACACATGCACGCGCACACAGAGACACACACATGCACGCACACACAGAGACACACATGCAGCACACAGAGACACACACATGCACACAGACACACACATGCACACAGAGACACACACATGCACACAGAGACACACACATGCACACAGAGACACACACAGAGACACACATGCACACAGAGACACACACATGCACACAGAGACACACACATGCACACAGAGACACACACATGCACACACAGACACACACATGCACACAGAGACACACATGCACACACAGAGACACACATGCACACACAGAGACACACATGCACACACAGAGACACACATGCACACACACACACACACATGCACACAGAGGCACACACAGAGACACACATGCACACACGGAGACACACATGCACACACGCCACACAGAGACACACACGCACACACAGAGACACACACGCACACAGAGAACACACATGCACACAGAGACACACATGCACACAGAGACACACATGCACACAGAGACACACATGCACACAGAGACACACATGCACACAAGAGACACACATGCACACAGAGACTCACATGCACACAGAGACACACATGCACACAGAGACACACATGCACACAGAGACACACATGCGAGACACACATGCACACACAGAGACACACATGCACACACAGAGACACACATGCACACACAGAGACACATACACACACAGAGACACACATGCACACACAGAGACACACATGCACACACAGACACACATGCACACACAGAGACACACATGCACACACAGAGACCCACATACACACACAGAGACACACATACACACACAGGACCCACATGCACACACAGACACACGCACGCACACAGACACACATGCACACACAGAGACACACATGCACACACAGAGACACTACAGCACACAGAGACACACATGTACCTGGGGAGACACACATCGCGCACAGAGACACATCTGGCACAGAGACACCACATGCGCACACAGAGACATACATGCACACAGGACACACATGCGTACCAGAGGACACACATGCGCCACAGAGCACACTGTACCTACAGAGACACACTTCGCACACAGAGACACACATGCGCACACAGAGACAAACTGTCGCACACAGAGAACACATCGCTACACAGAGACACACATGCGCCACAGAGACACACATGCGCACACAGAGACACACATGCACACAGAGAGACAGCACACATGCACACACAGAGACACAGAGACACACATGCACACACAGACACATGCACACAAGAGACACAGAGACACACATGCACACACACAGACACACAGACACACATGCACACACAGAGACACACATGCACACACAAGACACACATGCACACACAGAGACACACATGCACACACAGAGACACACATACACACACAGGACACACATGCACCACGAGAGACACACATGCACACACAGAGACACAGCAATGCACACACAGAGACACACAATGCACACACAGAGACGACACACATGCACACACAGAGACACACACATGCACACACAGAGACACACACATGCACACACAGAGACACACATGCACACACAGAGACACACGTACACACAGAGACACACACGCACACAGAGACACACATCAGCACAGAGACACACACACGCAACACAGAGCACACACGCACACACAGAGACACACACGCACACAGAGACACACACTACACAGAGAGACACACAGAGACACACATGCACAAGAAGACACACATGCACACAGAGACACAACATGCACACACAGAGACACACATGCACACACAGAGATACACATGCACACACAGAACACACATGCACACACAGCACACAGGCACACAGAGAGACACACAGAGACACACATGCACACAGAGGACACACATGCACACAGAGACACACATGCATACACAGACACACGCACACACACAGAGACACACATGCACACACAGAGACACACATGCACACACACAGGCACACACAGAAACACATGCACACAGACACACACATGCAGACACAGACACACACATGCAGACACAGACACACACATGCACACACAGTCAAAATAAAGTGGAGTGTGTTCCTATCAGACCCTGGTTCTCTCTCTCTCTCTCTCTCTCTCTCTCTCTCTCTTCCTCCTTAAATCAGCTGTTTTTAACATTGTAGTCTGGTGTGGAGTTCTCAGACTGTCTCTCTTGTTGTCCCTCTGCTGTCCAGGACTTCGGCGGTCTGTCCAACCTGCAGGTGACCCAGCCCACTGTCGGTATGAACTTCAAGCAGCCCCGAGGAGTCTAGGCGTCTGTAAAGTATCTTACTAATAAAAACCCTTTTGGGACAAAAAAAACCCTCTGCTGTGCACGCCTGCTCATTTGTGGACTCCACTGGTGTTCAATTCTCTTTTTATTGTCGATTAAGAGAAAGAAGGGAGGATTTTTTTGGCACAAACTGTTGGTTTTATTTGTGATTTTGGTTGTTTTATTGAAGCACGTTTTGTCTGTGATTAAGGAATAACTCGGGAGAAGCAGGGTTCTCCTCCTGTTATAGGGTTTATATTTATATATACGTTTAGTTGCACATATGGTGATAATAATGTTTAGGTGCAGGTGGACTTCTCTAGCTTTTGGCTCTGAGCTTTTTTTATTTATGTATTATGTGCTCTAGATTTTCCAGTGTTTCAGACACAGATATGGTGATGATAATGCTACGAAATGATGTGAAAGAGACTCAAAACTACCATAAAGAGACGCTGAAAATGACCCCAGAGACTCTGAACAACCCAAATACAAAGAACACACAAATGACCAAAACGAGACTAACTTAACACTGAAGCAAAACCCCAGAAAGAGGCATTAAATGTACGTTGGGAATTGCAGTATTTTAAATAGACAAAGGTAACCTTTTCTTTTGGACAAACGTGTCACGTGGGGGCTGGCTGCTCCCGAATTTCCATAACAGACCATAATAGTCATGGAGCTGCTGAATCTGTCTAAGGGTCAGTTTAACCCTTTCTGCTGTCCTCGGGTCAAATTTGACTATTTTTTTGGGGGGTTTTCTTTCAACCAAATTGTCAAAACAAATAAAATGGATGGTTCCCTGAAACACTCTTCCCAATAAAAGAAAGGATCAGTTCACTACAGTCACTGAATTTGGGTGTTTTTAATTCAATTTTATAGGATTTGAAAAAAAAAGAACATTGGAAAAAAAAGTGACAAATGTTGGAAAAAGCTTAAAAAACGTGTCGGAAAACGACAAATGCTGAAAAAAAATCAACGTAAACATCCGAAAAAGGGAAAAGACGACCATAAAGTTTTAATTTTAAATTTTGACTCAGAAAAAGACAGAACGCAGCCAGGCTGACGGGAAGACAAGACAACTGTTAATAGATTTCCGTCAGCTTCTGAGCCACGCTGGCCGCTCCTCATTTGCATAAAGTTGGCTGGATTCAACTTTATGCAAATGAGGAGCTGGCTAATGTATTTTAAAGATGGAGGCGCTACATGGCGGCCGTCATTGGAGCGAGTTGCCCGTATGTATTCTGAATGTCGAGAATACTTTGATTAGTTGGTGGAAGTAATTACACATGAATGAGCACATATTGGTGAAAGAAAGGTGTTTTTTTTTTTTGTTGCTAAGAATAAACTCTAATAAACATTACACAATGGAGGTTTAATTTCTCCATGTTTTTTGGAGGTTTAAAGAATTGAATTAAAAGTGAAACTATGAGATGTGAACATGAAATCTTACCGACATCCTGTTTATATTAACCCTCATGTTGTCCTCGGGTCAAATTTGACCTGTTTTCAAAGTTTTTATATCAGAAATATGGGTTTCTTTCAACCAAAACGGCCAAAAATAACCTGGATACATGGATGTGCGTTGTATGGAACCCACAACTGTAACTGTGTAAAATGAATGATTACTTTTATTGAATTTTGGGTCTTTTATTCAATTTTATAAACATGTTTAAATGGTTTTAAAACAGTATCGTGACTAAAGTTTGACATAAACTAGTCTGTGATCCACTCAGCATCCTTTGATCTTAACTATTAGTCAAAATAATTCATAATTTCATTTTTTTTTTAACTAAAAAATTTGGTAAACTTTGAAAAAAGAGACAAAAACGTTTTAAAAAGGGTCAAAAGCATTAAAAAAAGCACCAAAAACGCTGAAAAAAAGCACAATAAATTCAAATTAACTTTTGACCTGGATGGACAACACAAGGGTTAAACTTTATAAGTTTATACACCGGTCAATGGGAAAGATAATCACTTTACATCACTGTTCATGAAGGATTTATTCCACTCTGAAGGCTACTTTACATACTTCTATAGATATATACATGTACTATATTTGTAAAATAAATAAAAATAGACTCTGCTGCTGCTGCTCTTCTCTGATTGGCTCATAAGCACTTCAGCAGGATGAAGTTGCAGGAAGCTCCCCGAGGACAGTCGCACATCTTCCCGATACGAGATCCTTTCCTCACGGCGCAGTGTTCCCCGAGGTCGCACTGGAAACACACACACGCACACACACACACACACACGCACGCACGTACACACACACGCACGCACGTACACACACACACA
>NC_053119.1:875451-955451 GCF_010015445.1 Perca fluviatilis | reverse complement strand
CTGCTCAGGGTAACCCGCTGTGGCTGTTCGTGTGTGTCTGGCAGCAAGTCTCTGCAGGGTGTCTGCTCAGGTGTGTTCAGGTGTGTTCAGGTGTGCACCGCTCAGGTGTGTGTCTCTCAGGTGTGTACCGTGCGTGTGCGTGTCTGCCTGTGTGTGTGTCTGCTCGTGTGTGTGTAATCTGCCTGTGGCAG
The DNA here is from genome assembly GCF_010015445.1 of Perca fluviatilis. Classification (NCBI taxonomy): domain Eukaryota; kingdom Metazoa; phylum Chordata; class Actinopteri; order Perciformes; family Percidae; genus Perca; species Perca fluviatilis. The sequence goes on along the minus strand of NC_053119.1, from coordinate 955,260 downwards.
CCCCGTCGTGCGTGTTCGTCTGTGTGTGTGTCTGCCTGCAAACAGCCAGCCTGTGTGTGGAATGGAACCAGAAACCAGCGGGTGGAAACACAAAGGAAACAGCCAGCCAGCCAGCCAGGAAACCAGCCAGCAAACCACCAGTGTGCCGCAGCCCAGCCAGGGAAACCTGGAACTGCCAGTGAGTAGAAGCCGGAGGAAATGAAAGCAACGGGAGAGGGGGGAGAAAAAAAAATTTTTTTGTGGGAGAGTATCCGGTCATAACAGACCAACTAACCAACCGTAGGAAGACAGACAGTCCTCTGATCTCCTCTGGTTAATGACCTCCTGCTGTCTGCTAACTGGAGCTCGTCTCTCTGATGTCAGACAGGATCCTGAGACGCTGATGTGAAACCAGATTTTAAAACTTTAGTCATGTAAACTCACGCTGCAGAGCTTCAAGACGCACTAATCGTTACACACACACGGGCGAGGAGGGATTACAGCGCTCGAGACGTACGATGGAAACACTTCTTGTTGGAAAGTCAGTTTAAATGAGAACGCACACAGACCTAAAACTATGAAAAGGAGACACAACATGACTACAGGGTGATGCAAAACAAGCACAAAGATCTGAAAAATGGCCTCAAATAAATGCAAATAGACACAAAATATCCACACAGAGATACAAAACATCCGTTATAATCTGGTAATGCATTCATTACTCAGCCTCCATTGTTGGCTCATTCAAATCACTTTTCAAAACAGACACACAAAGACACAAACAGACATAAAAAGACAAAAAAAAGACACAAAAAGACACAAAACAGACACAAAAAGACACAAAATATCTACACACAGACACAAAAAGACACAAAATGACACAAAATGACACAAAAAGACACAAAACAAACACAAAAAGATACAAAATAGCCACACAGACACAAAGACACAAAATATCTACACAGAGACACAAAAAGATACAAAATATCTACACAGATACACAAAAAGATACAAAATATCCACACAGAGACACAAAAAGATACAAAATATCTACACAGAGACACAAAAAGTTACAAAATATCTACACAGATACATAAAGATACAAAATATCCACACAGAGACCCAAAAAGATACAAAATATCTACACAGAGACACAAAAAGATACAAAATATCCACACAGATACATAAAAAGATACAAAATATCCACACAGATACACATAAAGATACAAAATATCTACACAGATACACAAAAAGATACAAAATATCCACACAGATACACATAAAGATACAAAATATCTACACAGAGACACAAAAAGATACAAAATATCCACACAGAGACACAAAAAGATACAAAATATCTACACAGATACACAAAAAGATACAAAATATCTACACAGAGACACAAAAAGATACAAAATATCTACACAGATACATAAAGATACAAAATATCCACACAGAGACACAAAAAGATACAAAATATCTACACAGATACATAAAGATACAAAATATCCACACAGATACACATAAAGATACAAAATATCTACACAGATACATAAAGATACAAAATATCCACACAGAGACACAAAAAGATACAAAATATCTACACAGAGACACAAAAAGATACAAAATATCCACACAGATTCATAAAGATACAAAATATCTACACAGATACATAAAAATACAAAATATCCACACAGAGACACAAAAAGATACAAAATATCCACACAGAGACACAAAAAGATAAAAAATATCCACACAGAGACACAAAAAGATACAAAATATCCACACAGAGACACAAAAAGATACAAAAATATCCACACAGAGACACAAAAAGATACAAAATATCCACACAGAGACACAAAAAGATAAAAAATATCTACACAGAGACACAAAAAGATACCAAATATCCACACAGAGACACAAAAAGATACAAAATATCCACACAGATTCATAAAGATACAAAATATCTACACAGATACATAAAGATACAAAATATCCACACAGAGACACACAAAAAGATACAAAATATCCACACAGAGACACAAAAGATACAAAATATCTACACAGAGACACAAAAGATACAAAATATCCACACAGAGACACAAAAAGATAAAAAATATCCACACAGATACATAAAGATACAAAATATCCACACAGATACACATAAAGATACAAAATATCTACACAGAGACCCAAAAAGATACAAAATATCCACACAGAGACACAAAAAGATACAAAATATCCACACAGAGACACAAAAAGATACCAAATATCCACACAGAGACACAAAAAGATACAAAATATCCACACAGAGACACAAAAAGATACAAAATATCCACACAGAGACACAAAAAGATACCAAATATCCACACAGAGACACAAAAAGATAAAAAATATCTACACAGAGACACAAAAAGATACCAAATATCCACACAGAGACACAAAAAGATACAAAATATCCACACAGATTCATAAAGATACAAAATATCCACACAGATACACATGAAGATACAAAATATCTACACAGATACACAAAAAGATACAAAATATCCACACAGAGACACAAAAAGTTACAAAATATCTACACAGATACACAAAAAGATACAAAATATCTACACAGATACACAAAAAGATACAAAATATCTACAGATACACAAAAAGATACAAAATATCTACACAGATACACAAAAAGATACAAAATATCTACACAGATACACAAAAAGATACAAAATATCTACAGATACACAAAAAGATACAAAATATCTACACAAAAAGATACAAAATATCTACAGATACACAAAAAGATACAAAATATCTACACAGATACACAAAAAGATACAAAATATCCACACAGAGACACAAAAAGATACAAAATATCCACACAGATACACAAAAAGATACAAAATATCTACACAGAGACACAAAAAGTTACAAAATATCCACACAGAGACACAAAAAGTTACAAAATATCCACACAGAGACACAAAAAGATACAAAATATCTACAGATACAAAAAAGACACAAAATATCTACACAGAGACAAAAAGATACAAAATATCTACACAGATACAAAAAAAGATACAAAAATATCTACACAGATACACAAAAAGATACAAAATATCCCAACAGATACACAAAAAGATACAAAATATCTACACAAAACACAACATCCACATAAAACCCCCCCCCCCCAAACCCACACACACCACACAAAAAAAAACCAATACACCAAAACAACTCACACACAATAAAAAACATCAAAACACAAAAATAAAAAACACAAAAACAAACACAAAAAAAACACAATACACAAAACTATAACAAAAAAGACACAAAAAAGATACAAAATATACACACAGAGACACAAAAGATACAAAAAATACAAAATTCTACACAGAGACACAAAAAGATACAAAAATCCACACAGAGACACAAAAAGACACAAAAGATACAACATACATACTAACACAGAACCAAACAGACAATAACACACAGAGACACATAAAGACACAAAATATCTACACAGAGACACAAAAAGATACAAAATATCTACACAGATACACAAAAAGACACAAAATATCTACACAGAGACACAAAAAGATACAAAATATCTACACAGAGACACATAAAGATACAAAATATCTACACAGATACACAAAAAGACACAAAAAGACTCAAAATATCTACACAGAGACACAAAAAGACACAACATATCCACACACACACATAAAGATACAAAATATCTACACAGAGACACAAAAAGATACAAAATATCTACACAGAGACACAAAAAGATACAAAAAGATACAAAATATCTACACAGAGACACAAAAAGATACAAAATATCCACACAGAGACACAAAAAGATACAAAAAGATACAAAATATCCACACAGAGACACAAAAAGACACAAAATATCTACACAGAGACACAAAAAGTTACAAAATATCTACAGATACACAAAAAGATACAAAATATCCACACAGATACACAAAAAGATACAAAATATCCACACAGAGACACAAAAAGACACAAAATATCTACACAGAGACACAAAAAGATACAAAATATCCACACAGATACACAAAAAGATACAAAATATCCACACAGAGACACAAAAAGATACAAAATATCCACACAGAGACACAAAAAGATACAAAATATCTACACAGAGACACAAAAAACAAAAAGATACAAAATATCCACACAGAGACACAAAAAGATACAAAATATCCACACAGAGACACAAAAAGATACAAAATATCCACACAGAGACACAAAAAGATACAAAATATCTACACAGAGACACAAAAAGATACAAAAAGATACAAAATATCCACACAGAGACACAAAAAGATACAAAATATCCACACAGAGACACAAAAAGACACACAAAGACACACAGAGACACAAAACATCCGTTATAATGTGGTGATGCATTCAGGACTCAGCCTCCATTGTTCGGGACAACATGTCTTATTCTAATCACTTTAATTTGATTTTACAGGATGCAGCCTGTAGTTAGCTCCAGTCTGAAGTCTGCTTCCAGCGTGGAGGAGAGAGGAGGAGGAGAGGAGAGGAGGAGGAGGAGGGAGGAGGAGGAGGAGGAGGAGGAGGAGGAGGAGGAGGAGGAGGAGGAGGAGGAGGAGAGGAGGATTTGTGACTCTGTGTGAAGTGTAGGAGGAGAACGTGTCCGTGCAGGCTAGTTAGCCCAGTCCGAAGTCTCACTCTCAGCTGTATGGACAGGAGGAGGAGAGGAGAGGAGAGGAGAGGAGGAGGAGAGGAGGAGGAGAGGAGGAGAGGAGGAGAGGAGAGGAGAGGAGAGGGAGGAGAGGAGAGGAGAGGAGAGGAGGAGGAGGAGAGGAAAGGAGAGGAGAAGAGAGGAGAGGAGGGGAGGAGAGGAGGAGGAGAGGAGGAGGAGGAGAGGAGGAGGAGAGAAGGAGAGGAGAGAGGAGAGGAGAGAGAGGAGATGGAGGAGGAGAGGAGAGGAGGAGGAGGAGAGGAGAGGAGGAGGAGAGGAGAGGAGGAGGAGAGGAGGAGGAGAGGAGAGGAGGAGAGAGGAGAGGAGAGGAGGAGAGGAGAGGAGGGAGAGGAGAGGAGGAGGGAGAGGAGAGGAGAGGAGGAGAGGAGGAGAGGAGGAGGAGGAGGGAGAGGAGAGAGGAGAGGAGAGGAGAGGAGAGGAGGAGAGGAGAGGAGGAGAGGAGGAGAGGAGGGAGGAGGAGAGGGAGGAGGAGAGGAGGAAGAGGAGGAGAAGGGAGGAGGAGGAGAGGAGCCAAGGAGACGCCAAAGGAGAGGAGCAGAGGAGAGGAGACGGAGAGGAGAGAAGAGGAGGAGAGGAGAGAGAGGAGAGGAGAGGGAGGAGAGAAGGAGGAGCGGATGAGCTTGTGGAGGAGTATGGAACACAGGAATAAGAACCACAGACGGCAGTCAAATAAATGGAATGGAATATAGTAGTGGCCAAGAGACAAAGGAAATGAAGGCCAGTGGATCCGAAGGAAGCCACTTTGGAAGTGGAGGAAAGAAGGGAGGAGGGCTAATAAATAATTAAACAGATAAAAGAATGGTGGAAAATAAATAAATACATGCCACCGTGAAACACACACCATCTCCTGTTGGTGCTTAACTCCCATCCTTCCTTCCTCTAGCTGTCCTCCTCAAAGACTGGCTGGGTCACCAACAACCTGCAATGAAGGCAGACAAGAATTGAATGGGCGGACTCCCCAAACACCAAATCCACCAAATCACCATAATCCACCATAACAACCTCATAATCCAGAATCAGTGACTAGATCAGACTAAGATCCAGCTAATCAGATAGTCAGCGATCAGTGACATAGTCGACCAGTCAGACCATAAGATCTGGGACCTAAGGTAAGAGTAGTGATGGACTAAGTGCCCAGCCTAGATCCACAGACAGAAACAGCTGACAGTGAGCTAAGGCCAGGACTAAGGTAGACGGACAGAAGTCCCAGAAGCCAGACAGACAGACAAGATCCAGGACATAAGTCACAGGACCTAAGATCGACCATAAGATCCAGGACATAAGCTCCAGGACAGAGTTTGGACCATAAGGTCCAGACCATATGATCAGACATAATGATCGACAAGATGCGACCATAAGTTGGACCATAAGAGTCTGGACATAAGATCAGGCCATAAGATCAGGTGACTGTAAGATCCGGACCATAAGATCCAGACCATAAGATCCAGACCATAAGATCCAGACCATAAGATCCAGACCATAAGATCCAGACCATAAGATCCAGACCATAAGATTCAGACCATAAGATCCAGACCATAAGATCCAGACCATAAGATCCAGACCATAAGATCCAGACCATAAGATTCAGACCATAAGATCCAGACCATAAGATCCAGACCATAAGATCCAGACCATAAGATTCAGACCATAAGATCCAGACCATAAGATCCAGACCATAAGATCCGACCACCAACCATAAGATTCAGACCATAAGATCCAGACCATAAGATCCAGACCATAAGATCCAGACCATAAGATCCAGACCATAAGATCCAGACCATAAGACAAAAAGACCAAAAAAAAAAAAAAAAAAAAAAAAAAAAAAAAAAAAAAAAAAAAAACTCAAAACATAAGATCCAGACCATAAGATCCAGACCATAAGATCCAGACCATAAGATCCAGACCATAAGAAACAAAATCACAGATCCAGACCATAAGATTCAGACCATAAGATCCAGACCATAAGATCCAGACCATAAGATCCAGACCATAAGATCCAGACCATAAGATCCAGACCATAAGATCCAGACCATAAGATCCAGACCATAAGATTCAGACCATAAGATCCAGACCATAAGATCCAGACCATAAGATTCAGACCATAAGATCCAGACCATAAGATCCAGACCATAAGATCCAGACCATAAGATCCAGACCATAAGATCCAGACCATAAGATTCAGACCATAAGATCCAGACCATAAGATCCAGACCATAAGATCCAGACCATAAGATCCCGCTGATCAAACAGCACCTTGGCTCTCTGGGCCTCTCTGTCAAATCCTCAGAAACCTGGGGGTTGTGTTTGGCCAGGCCATGTCTTTGGAGACACACTCGAAACAGCTCGTCCGAAATTGCTTTTATCATCTTAGGAACATCTGTAAAATACGCAAAATATTGTCAAAAAAGGATCTGGAAATGATAATTCACGCTTTCATATCAACAAGACTTGACTACTGCAATTCAGTTTTTACTTGTCTGAATAAGTCTGCTCTGAACAAATTGCAAATTGTTCAAAATTCAGCTGCTAGACTTTTAACAGGTGCTCCTCGAAGGTCTCATATCGCTCCAGTCCTGTCGGCTCTCCGTTGGCTCCCTGTCAAATTCAGGATTGATTTTAAGATTTTAGTGCTGACTTTCAGAGCCTTAAACGGTCAGGCCCCACAGTACATCCTGGACCTTTTGAAGCTGTATTCCCCTGGCCGGACCCTTCGGTCCGCTGGCCAGAACCTTTAGTCCCACAGACTCGTTATAAGACCGGAGGGGACCTGTCTCTTGAGTCTGTTGCTCCCAGACTGTGGGACGTCCTGCCCCTGTCCATGCGTCTGGCAGACTCTGTTGTCTCTTTTAAAAAGGATCTGAAAACATGTTTATTTAGGAGCTTTTGGTTGATGGGTTTTCACTAGTGTCACTTTAATTTTACATATGTATATACATTTCATATTGTTTGTTACCTATTCTTTTGTACAGCACTTTGTGATTTTATCTGTGAAAAGCGCTTTATAAATAAATTGTACTTACTTACTTACTTACTCCCGTGGCTTTGAGGGCCAGGCCAGAGGTTGCAGAGGTGGTGGGGGTCGACGGTCGGTTCCCCCACTCACAAGGCATGCTGGGCCTTCTTTAACGAGGCCTTCAATGTCTTTGTCTATGCCTGGCCACCACACCAGGTCGCGGCATCTCTGTTTAAGCTTCTCTATGCCCAGGTGGCCCTCATGTGCCATGGCCAGCAGCACACGGGCACGAAGGGCCCCCAGGAATCACAGAGCAAAGCCAACAAGAGAGCTCCTGCTGGACCCGAGAGAAGGCCAACAGCTCCTCTGGCCACGCGCTTGGCCCCATCCCTGACGAATCTACAGTACAGGCCAAAAGTTTGGACACACCTTCTCATTCAATGTGTTTCCTTTTTATTTTCATGACTATTTACATTGTAGATTCTCACTGAAGGCATCAAAACTATGAATGAACACATATGGAATTATGTACTTAACAAAAAAGTGTGAAATAACTGAAAACATGTCTTATATTTTAGATTCTTCAAAGTAGCCACCCTTTGCTTTTTTTATTAATAAGGGAAAAACTTCCACTAATGAACCCTGACAAAGCACACCTGTGAAGGTAAAACCATTTCAGGTGACTACCTCATGAAGCTCATTGAGAGAACACCAAGGGTTTGCAGAGTTATCAAAAAAGCAGGTTTGGGTCCTCCTTCAGACCCATTTCTGTGTTCCAGGACCTCCTGATTTACACATGAAGCTCTGATTAAAACACATGAAATGCACCAAACTCACACAGTAATGTACAAAAACATTCCCTCGTCTAGAATATGTAATTTCATATATCCATCTGGTGCCCCCCCCCCACTGCACTGAAGGATCTCAATACTTCCTCCATCACTGACAGACATTATCAGTAGGACAGTGCCATCTACTGCTCAGCCACAGCTCTGCTTACATGCAAGATATATACATATACATATATATATATATATATATATATATATATAGCACACACACATCTAATTTAATATTTCATGTAAAACCTCCAGTAGGATTTAGTTTTTCCACAAAAAAAACTTTAGCAAATTCTTTTTCTGAATCCCAAACGAAGGACTTAAAGTTTGCAGTTATGATTTAGAATAGATATTTATTGTCGTCGTTTTAGGACGACGAAACACAGTTCAGCAGCTCTTCAGAACTGACAACATAAATGACAAATATGTAAATATATATATCTATATATTTATAGATAAATAAAAGGGTCAAAATCAAACAGATTCACAATCAGTTTATTGAAAGCCAATGCATCATTCAAGTCATTACATACATAACTCATCCATTCTCTCCTAAAGCTCCAGTCAATCCCAGTGGTTTCTCTCGCTTTGTGCTGATTGGTCAGGAGGTGGCGAGGATCCTAAACTATACACAACTATACACAACTATACACAACTATACACAGCTGTTACAACATCTGGTCTGAAACATCTGAAAGAATACGAGTTGTGCATGAAGGAATCTCCAGACAGCAGCCAGAATGCAGCAACTTCAGGTACGGAAAAGGAAGGACAGTCCCTGTTTACTTCATTCATGTGTTTACTGGGTTCATGGACTGAGGATGGGAGGAGGAGTCAGCACCATCTCAACCAGGGGGTTCAGGATTCAGCCGAAAACCCAAAAATCTGGATTCAGTGCCTCCCTAATTCAAACGTTTCCATACCGGTACCAATACCGTGACTATTATACTGGATCCTAAATAATACTGTTTTCAATACCAATTTTATAAAATCCATTCTAATAAAAAGAAATGACAACACCTCCTCTTCTCCTCCCTCCTTCCTGTCTGAGCCTCCTCAGCACCTCCTCTCCTCCTCCCTCCTTCCTTCCTGTCTGAGCCTCCTCAGCACCTTCTCTTCTCCTCCCTCCTTCCTGTCTGAGCCTCCTCAGCACCTTCTCATCTCCTCCCTCCTTCCTGTCTGAGCCTCCTCAGCACCTTCTCTTCTCCTCCCTCCTTCCTGTCTGAGCCTCCTCAGCACCTTCTCTCCTCCTCACTCCTTCCTGTCAGCCTGTCTGAGCCTCCTCAACACTTCTTCTCCTCCTCCCTCCTTCCTGTCATCCTGTCAGCCTGTCTGAGCCTCCTCAGCACCTCTTCTTCTCCTCCCTCCTTCCTGTCTGAGCCTCCTCAGCACCTCCTCTCCTCCTCCCTCCTTCCTGTCAGCCTGTCTGAGCCTCCTCAACACCTCCTCTCCTCCTCCCTCCTTCCTGTCAGCATGTCTGAGCCTCCTCAGCACCTTCTCTTCTCCTCCCTCCTTCCTGTCTGAGCCTCCTCAGCACCTTCTCTCCTCCTCCCTCCTTCCTGTCTGATCCTCCTCAGCACCTCCTCTCCTCCTCCTTCCTTCCTTCCTTTCAGCCTGCAGCCTGTCTGAGCCTCCTCAGCACCTCCTCCGGACTGAGAGAAGAGTCCACTCGGATCAGTTTGTCTCTGGACCTGGAGCCCTGCAGGAGGCAGGAGAGAGGAGGAGAAATACTATTAAAACCACATGGCTTGGTTGAATTCTGACCCCTCAGTCCCACTAGCTACCAGAGACAGAGACAGGCTGCCGTTCATTTTCAACGGCTCACTGCTGCCAGGAGCAGGGCGGGGCCGAAATAGACCAGAAGTCTATTTTATGCAAATGCTGAGCGATGCCACAAAGCGACAGCCAATCAGAGTGAAGGCAGCGTGACGTAGGTCAGTGACTCGAGTCAAAGAAAATAATTCCAGATGGCAGAAACTCTTCAGGACATCTGGCATTTCTGTACATATCTGATACGTTTGGCATTTTATCTCATATATTTTGTTACTTTTATCGAGAAATAAATACTTTTAAACCCAAAAACATCTTTCTTGTGACTTGACGAGACCTCTGAAGTGACTTTTAAGACGTGCTTGAAGGTAGCACCGGAGGATTTCGGTTTACTGTTGCCAAGCGACCAGGACCAGGCTATAGGCTCGCACCAGGAGCGCCCATCAAGCGAGTGCCTGTCGCTCTCTTTTGATGCTAATGTGACTGTGGGGTGAGGCATCCTGCTACATCTTTATATACAGTCGCTACACAGTCACTTCAGCCGAAATAATACTAGGGATCCAGGATTGGGCTTCTGATTGGGCTGAATTTTGGGCTTTTCGACGGGGTTCTGGTTTCTGCTGAACCTTAGATTTTTTTCCCCAGGGAACCGAACCCTACGCTTGCACTCGGCGCGCTACGCTGCTCGCCGTAGTGACGGCGCCGGTGATTACGGGAAGGTGTTTACGTAGGTGGAGCGTTCAATGCAGCAGGCTGTGAGAAAGTGGACATGGAACTGGTGAGCAGAACAAGTTGTTGTTTGGCAGAACTTTCAGTCAAAAGAAGGCCATTCAAGTCCAGCTACATGTTCAATCTGTTCAATGCTGATTGGTCTGGTGGTGGCGAGGACCCTAAACTATACACAACATGGCCGCTGTTACAACATCTGGTCTGAAACATCTGAAAGAATACGAGTTGTGCATGAAGGAATCTCCAGACAGCAGCCAGAATGCAGCAACTTCAGGTACGGCAAAGGAAGGACAGTCTCTGTTTACTTCATTCATGAGTTTACTGGGTTCATGGACTGAGGATGGGAGGAGGAGTCAGCACCATCTCAACCAGGGGGTTCAGGATTCAGCCGAAAACCCAAAAATCTGGATTCAGTGCATCCCTAATAATAATTAAAGACATTCGCACCATAACTTGATGCAGAAATGGCATAAATTGTTGTGTACAAACTCGCCAGAATGCCTTTGAATTAAGTGTTTGACGCTCAAGCGTTTCTGTAGGACGTCCCCGAGATATAATGCCCCCCCCCTTGCCAAAAACTGTCTCCTGCCAGTCCTTCCATTTTTCTGTGATTGTTGCGGGGCAAAAATCCCTTGATTATGCAGCACGTTTTCTTAAAAAATGCGATGGAATATGGGAGATATTTATGCAATTTTATGCGATGAAATTGCAGGAACTTGCAAAAAACTGGTTTGATGAAAATGAGAAAAAAACAGCTTTTCGATGATGTTCACTTCGTGTAATTACGTTACTTCATAAGTGACACATACATTCCCATGGCAACAGGGGAAAATGGCTGCTCTTGTGTGAAGTAAACTAAACATTTTTCAACTTTCTGCTGAGATATATTACGGGACTTTCCACAACGAAAATGCGGGGATTATTTAATCATGCAAGCACCGCATATTTTGCGCAGAAATCGGTAATTTATTAGGGCTGCTCCCTCTTAGTGGATTAGTCGACTAATCGTTGGTTTTGGTCTTAGTCAACTTAGATCTCTTTAGTCCATTATTCATGTTTGATGCTGTTTTCATGCTGAATGACTTATTTCCAAGAAACATACGAGCTCATCTCTGGTAAACACAAGAATTAAGGGTTGACCTTTGACCTAACAGATATCACCGTGAAAACTACTTTGATTACTTTCATTGAGGCAGTTATTTGTTGTATTACACGTTTTCTGAAATGTTGTTTAAATATTCAAAGGAGGCGTTATCTTATTCAATATATGCATCCTTTTAGCGCGACTCTTTGCGGAGAAACTCAGATTTACAGATCTGTCGATTAAATCGACTAATCGATTAGTCGGTACAGTTGAATGAGTGTTAGTCGACTAAGAAGTTCTTCAATCAAGCACAGCCCTACAGTTTATGAGGCGTATTTGAAAAAATGCGCACACAAATATGTGGACTGTGGCTGATTAAGCGTTGAATTATGTGATCACATAATCATGTTTCTCTGGAGGGACTGGAAGTGGATGTGAGTTGTAATGAGAGTATTCAGGAACCTTGTCAAGAGATATGTGACTTTTCTTCAGCTCCAGGACTTGAGCCAGGAAGCGGACGAGCTCCGTGTTTGCCTCGCCGTCTGTCGGAGGCGCCGCGATGGCGACTCCCACGGCCTCCGCAGAAACCTCTGCAACAGTAGAAGAAGAAGAAGAGGAGGAGATGGTAAAGGTTATCTTCCAGTTGATCATAACAACAGTGTGGTCATTATAAACAGTGTGATGGTGACCTGGGGCAAAAGGAATCGCAATTTTAATCAAAATCGCAATATGTGTTCTAACAACAGAGTGAAAAAAATGGTAATTTCCCCACTAGGGATCAATAAAAAGGCATAAATTATTATTATTATTATTATTAATTATTATAGAGAGATGGGGACTCGAGTCTGAGACGCTGACTGGACTCGCACACACAAACAGCTGACTTCAGTTATTTCTTTTTAAATCTAAATTCACTCGTGCATTTCTGTTTTCTTTTATTGGCGCGTATACGCTGGGGAAAAGTTATGATGAGCTGCATGTCCCCTGTCCCTCAAACTCTGAACACTGAAGAATGTAATGCATGATGAGCGGTGGGCTTTACAGCCGGCTAGTAACACACACAAACACACACACACAAACACAGTCACACACACACACACACACACACACAGTCACACACACACACACACACAAACACAGTCACACACACACACACACACACAGTCACACACACACACACACACACTCTCACACGTATTCTTTGGTGCAGATACCAAAATGTTGAAAAATACAATAATGAAATTGAAACAGAGTTCTTAATTTGTGTTTCAGATTGCATTGCAGTAGACCCCATAAAGTTCTCGTTCAACTGATGCTGATACTGGACTGTCTGGATGGAGCTACAGGACATGCTATGATACTGGACTGTCTGGATGGAGCTACAGGACATGCTATGATACTGGACTGTCTGGATAGCTACAGGACATGCTATGATACTGGACTGTATGGATGGAGCTACAGGACATGCTATGATACTGGACTGTCTGGATGGAGCTACAGGACATGCTATGATACTGGACTGTCTGGATAGCTACAGGACATGCTATGATACTGGACTGTATGGATAGTAGCTACAGGACATGCTATGATACTGGACTGTCTGGATAGCTACAGGACATGCTATGATACTGGACTGTATGGATGGAGCTACAGGACATGCTATGATACTGGACTGTCTGGATGGAGCTACAGGACATGCTATGATACTGGACTGTATGGATAGTAGCTACAGGACATGCTATGATACTGGACTGTATGGATAGTAGCTACAGGACATGCTATGATACTGGACTGTATGGATGGAGCTACAGGACATGCTATGATACTGGACTGTCTGGATGGAGCTACAGGACATGCTATGATACTGGACTGTCTGGATGGAGCTACAGGACATGCTATGATACTGGACTGTATGGATGGAGCTACAGGACATGCTATGATACTGGACTGTCTGGATGGAGCTACAGGACATGTTATGATACTGGACTGTCTGATGAGCTAAGGAGTACTGTGACAATGATGTAGCGTTGGTTATCCTGTGTACAGGCATGCTATGATACTGACTGTATAGCTCAGACTGCTATGATACTGGCTGTCTGGTGGAGCTCAGGACATCTATGATACTGCTGTCTGACTACAGCTCTATATACTGGACTGTCTGATGGTACAGGACATGTATGATACTGGACTGTCTGATAGGTACAGGACTCTATGATACTGACTGTTGGGCTACAGGACATGCTATGATACTGGACTGTATTGAGCTACAGGACATGCTATGTACTGGATGTATGATAGCTACAGATGTATTACTACTTATTACTCAGCTTACTGTGGATAGCAACTGCTATGTACTGGACGATTGAACAGCATGCTATGTACGTATTGTATCTGTTAGTATTTGCAGCATTATTACTGGCTGTGATGATACAGCTTATATACTGTGTCTTGTACTACAGGCTCTATGTCTGTTGTGAGTGGACATGCTATATACGCTGTTGCAGCTGTATTACTGCTGTTGGAGCTACAGGACATGCTATGATACTGGACTGTATGGATGGAGCTACAGGACATGCTATGATACTGGACTGTCTGGATGGTAGCTACAGGACATGCTATGATACTGGACTGTCTGGATGGAGCTACAGGACATGCTATGATACTGGACTGTCTGGATGGAGCTACAGGACATGCTATGATACTGGACTGTCTGGATGGAGCTACAGGACATGCTATGATACTGGACTGTATGGATGGAGCTACAGGACATGCTATGATACTGGACTGTCTGGATAGTAGCTACAGGACATGCTATGATACTGGACTGTATGGATAGCTACAGGACATGCTATGATACTGGACTGTATGGATAGCTACAGGACATGCTATTACTCTGTCTTAGTACAGCTCTTGTACTGTATGGTAGGCATGCTATGATACTGGACTGTATGGATAGCTACAGGACATGCTATGATACTGGACTGTCTGGATGGTAGCTACAGGACATGCTATGATACTGGACTGTCTGGATGGAGCTACAGGACATGCTATGAATTCATAACATTGAACCATACAGTGTTAGGGACAGATCAGATGGACAGAGACTTGAGACTTGACTTGGACTTCTAAAAAATGACTTGTGAACATCTCTGTTATGATATGGACTTGTTGATATGTTACCTGTGATGGCGCTGTGTTTGGAGCCGGGCTTGGCGTGCACCGTTATGGTGACCGCTCCGCTTTTGTCTCGAGCCACCGGACCAGAAGCTCCTTCCTGCGCTGCTCCACCGGCAGCCGGCTGCCCTTTCACCTGCTGCAACACCATGGAGAGTAACTAAGTACATGTACTCCAGTACTGTACTCCAGTACTGTACTCCAGTACTGTACTTTAGGACCAAATGTTGAGGTACTTGTACTTTACTTGAGTCTTTTCTTTTCATGTTACTTTCTACTTCTACTCCGCTACATTCATCTGTTCCAGCTTTAGTTACTAGTTACTTTAGTTACTCCGCTACATTCATCTGTTCCAGCTTTAGTTACTAGTTACTTTAGTTACTCCGCTACATTCATCTGTTACAGCTTTAGTTACTAGTTACTTTAGTTACTCCTCTACATTCATCTGTTACAGCTTTAGTTACATTCATCTGTTCCAGCTTTAGTTACTAGTTACTTTAGTTACTCCACTACATTCATCTGTTCCAGCTTTAGTTACTAGTTACTTTAGTTACTCCACTACATTCATCTGTTACAGCTTTAGTTACATTCATCTGTTCCAGCTTTAGTTACTAGTTACTTTAGTTACTCCACTACATTCATCTGTTCCAGCTTTAGTTACTAGTTACTTTAGTTATTCCACTACATTCATCTGTTCCAGCTTTAGTTACTAGTTACTTTAGTTACTCCTCTACATTCATCTGTTACAGCTTTAGTTACATTCATCTGTTCCAGCTTTAGTTACTAGTTACTTTAGTTACTCCACTACATTCATCTGTTCCAGCTTTAGTTACTAGTTACTTTAGTTACTCCTCTACATTCATCTGTTCCAGCTTTAGTTACATTCATCTGTTCCAGCTTTAGTTACTAGTTACTTTAGTTACTACGCTACATTCATCTGTTACAGCTTTAGTTACTAGTTACTTTAGTTACTAGTTACTTTAGTTACTCCGCTACATTCATCTGTTACAGCTTTAGTTACCAGTTACTTTAGTTACTCCACTACATTCATCTGTTCCAGCTTTAGTTACTAGTTACTTTAGTTACTCCACTACATTCATCTGTTACAGCTTTAGTTACCAGTTACTTTAGTTACTCCACTACATTCATCTGTTACAGCTTTAGTTACTAGTTACTTTAGTTACTCCACTACATTCATCTGTTCCAGCTTTAGTTACTAGTTACTTTAGTTACTCCACTACATTCATCTGTTACAGCTTTAGTTACCAGTTACTTTAGTTACTCCACTACATTCATCTGTTACAGCTTTAGTTACTAGTTACTTTAGTTACTCCCCTACATTCATCTGTTACAGCTTTAGTTACTAGTTACTTTAGTTACTCCTCTACATTCATCTGTTCCAGCTTTAGTTACTAGTTACTTTAGTTACTCCACTACATTCATCTGTTCCAGCTTTAGTTACTAGTTACTTTAGTTACTCCACTACATTCATCTGTTCCAGCTTTAGTTACTAGTTACTTTAAACTCACAACTGTCTGTGTATGTGTGTGTGTGTGTGTGTGTGTGTGTGTGTCTGTGTGTCTCTCTCTGTCTGTGTGCGCGTGTGTGGGTGCCTGTGTGTGTGTGTTTGTGTGTGTGTGTGTGTGTAGACCATTAAACACACAACTGTTTGGATCCTTAGTAACGTTTTCACTGCATGACTTTAACTTGTAACAGAGTATTATGTGTGTATAACAGTGTGGTAGTACTTTTACTGCAGTAAAGTATCTGAATACTGATGGAGGGTTAGTTATATTTTGAGTCTGGATCAAGGGAAGTACATTTCCAGAATATGGTATTAGTACTTTTACAGTATGTAGGTAAAATATAGTAACGTTACTTCCCCTCTGAGTATATATTCCTCGGAGATGTAGCTGGAGGATTTAACGTTACAAATACACAGTAAAGTTGCAGATAAACGAAGTATTTAAACCTCCGGTTGTCCTCCCGTTTACAAAAACTTTCTATATCAGAGCTATGACAGAAACATCGGCAAAGGTGACAAAAAAGTGAGAAAACTAATTAAAAAACGCAAAAAAGGGACAAATATTTTTGAATAAAATCGACAAAAACGTTGAGAAAAGTGTAGAAAAAACAACAACAAAATGTTGAAATTTCGACCCAGAAAAACACAAAGTTTAGGTCGAGAACACGAGCGTTAAGTAAAATACTGGTTACCTCAAAGTTGTCCTCAAGTACAGTATCTTACTGTGTAAATGGACTTAAATAAATGTACATAATAACTCTCTAATAACTCACCGCTTTCTGTTTTTTGGGCATTTCTCCGTTTCTGTTTCTGGAGAGACTTCTTCTTATTTCCCGCTGAGCACCGGGCAGAGGAGGCAGTCTGACCCGGGAGAGACCGGTTAACAGACGCTGAGCACCGGGCAGAGGAGGCAGTCTGCTCCGGGAGAGACCGGTTAACAGACGCTGAGCACCGGGCAGAGGAGGCAGTCTGACCCGGGAGAGACCGGTTAACAGACGCTGAGCACCGGGCAGAGGAGGCAGTCTGACCCGGGAGAGACCGGTTAACAGACGCTGAGCACCGGGAAGAGAAGGCAGTCTGCCCCGGGAGAGACCGGTTAACAGACGCTGAGCACCGGGAAGAGAAGGCAGTCTGCCCCGGGAGAGACCGGTTAACAGACGCTGAGCACCGGGAAGAGAAGGCAGTCTGCCCCGGGAGAGACCGGTTAACGGACAGTTAAGCACCGGAGCGACGTCGGATAAACGGTTCAACGGTTTTAAACTGTTTAACGTTGACTTAAAAGATTTATTTAACCTTAAAAACATACATATAGTTAAACTTGACCGGGAAAAACTGAACATCCACCTGATTCCTGTTCGCTGTTAGCTGTTAGCTTCGGCAGGTCGCAGAACTGCTAACAATGTAAACACCATGATTTCCGCTTTTCAAAATAATTTACTTCCGGTCTCTTTTCATAATAAAAGCCCCAATGACAAACATGCCCGCAAAGTTTTTTTAAATACTTTATTGCAATGTTCTTTCGCCCTCTTCTAGATAACCTGTAACGTATAAGTCCATTGCGGATTTTCTTTTAGTTTTTAAACATGTAAATGTAAATTAAAAACTAATAAATTAGCTGCAAAACTCAATCAGACACAACAAGACAAACAGAACCTGCAACGTTTTTTTTTTTAAGATTATTTTTTGGGGCTTTTTCCGCCTTTATTTGACAGGACAGCTAGGTGAGAAAGGGGAGAGAGAGAGAGAGAGAGGGAGGGAGAAGACATGCAGGAAATCATCACAGGTCGGACTCGAACCCTGGACCTCTGCATCAAGGCATAAACCTCCAAGTATATGTGCGCCCGCTCCACCCACCGAACCAACCCGGCCACCCTGCAACGTTTTTTTATGGTAATTTTGTCCCTGATTCTCGTTTTTACCATAGACAGTATATATAAACTGGACCAGCAGACCCCGTGTCTCTGTACGAGACCAGTGAAGGATGTCAGAAGTCTCTTTCCCGGTGCTGGCTGAGCGTTACTGCGCAGCCTCCAACTGAGCTTGAAGACGTAGATGTGACGTGAGCAACCTGTCTGAAAGTGTGAAGTCTTCTGGTAGCTGTGCCGAGAGAAATCTCAATCATTCCCAATCTTACAGAGACGGAGAGCGTAGGTATATGTAAGGAGATAACATAGGCACAGGCTAATTACTGATCACTAACATGCTAGTTAACATTAGTCATTAAACCTAAACAGCTAATGGAAGTCCAAACTGCCTGTGAGCTTCTCCTGTACTATACGGTAATTCCTCTACTGTGTGACAGTAAGTCTCGTGGTTATGACCCAATCGTTAGCCTATTGTTATAAAAGCGTCTGCTACGGAGCCATAACGTGAGCTACAAGGTAATGGAGCCTTTTATACATTGTCGTGTTTCTTTAGAAATAAACAACGGACAAATAGAGTCTTTAAACTCTTCAGATGTAAAGTTATTCTCTGTCAAAGTGACGTCAGAATGAATGGGAGTCAATGGGATGCTAACGGGAGGTGATGGCTTGGTATTGTCAAAATGGCGCCATAGGAGGTTCCAGTTCTGAAGCGAAGCTTACCCCCCCTTGGGTTTTACTGGTTAGTTGTTCTGTTGAGTCCCTCAGGTGGTCTGGAGCAGGTTAGTTGTTCCCAGAACAAAGTGAAGCAGCATTTAGGTTTTCTGAGGAACAAACTCCCTGAAAACCTGAGAGTGCTGAAGACTAAGACTGCTGTAAACTGCAACTTTCTTATAAATTCGGTAGATGGAGGGTTACAACCCCCAAATTATCAAAACTGGGCTTTTTCAATGTTTTAGTTCCTATTCAATGTTTTTGCCGCTTATGTCTGAGTTTGTTGTTCAACATTTTAGTTAATTTTTCCCAGTTTTTGTTGCTTTTTTCTGAGTTATGTGACCTTTTATTATATATATATATATATATATATTTATATTTATATTTATATATATATATATATATATATATATATATATATATATATATATATATATATATAGCCTTTAGCTGTAGTTTAAGTGTGTGTGGCAGCTGGGAGTGTCTCCAGGCGCGGACTGCCCTCCTCTCCAAAACCATCCCATTCATTAAAGCACGTTTACGGCCTGCAGACATACTGAGGGAGCCAGCCAGGCGCTTGCTGTACTCGTCTTACATGATCCCAGAGAATAAGTACCTGATCCCAGAGGATAAGTACCTGAACCCAGAGAATAAGTACCTGAACCCAGAGAATAAGTACCTGATCCCAGAGAATAAGTGGAGTAAGACACCTGAAAGGCTTCGATGGAGAGCAGCCAGAACCAGGAGGCAGAGGACGGCTCGGACCTGTGGTGAGAACGATTCAGAGACTTTAGTTTGCTCTGTGCTTGTTTGCATCTGCTCTGGAGGCTGTTTTCCATGTCGTGAAGCATGCCATAAAACTGGAACAGTCCAGTTTTACATTCCTGCTGCTACGTTCGTGTTGGTGTTGGTGAGGGACAGGCTGAGACGTGGCAGAGACGCTGGGAACAGAGAGGACAGCTGCTGTTTTTAAGCCTTGTGTTGTTTTCAAAGTTGTTTCTATCAGAAATATTGGTTTCTTTGAACCAAAATGCCCAAATATAACATAGATGTATGCAGGGTTCCAAATTAGCACCGTTTACCAGCCAAATGCTGCTGAAATATGCAAGTGGCTGGTAGATTTGCGTCACTCACCAGCCCAAAAAACCCCAATGGTAATCTATTGAGTGGCTGGTAACATTTGAACATTCACTAGCCATTTGGCTGGTAGACGAAAAAGTTAATTTTGAAGCCTGGATGTATGGATGCATGTTGTATGTGTTCCATACAACGTGCATCCATGGTTCTTTTGCAAGTAAAATTAATGACTACTTTCATTGAATCTTTGAAAAACATGTTTCAAATGGTTTTAAGAACAATATCCTGACTAAACCTTGACATAAAGCAGTCTGTCATCCACTCAACATCCTTTGATCTTACCTATTAGTCAAAATAATTAATCATTTCTGCCTTTGTAACACAGAAATTAGGTATAATGTCATATAAATTAGGTTTATTGACCATGAATTTAAAACAAAACGTTGAAACAAGTGACAAAAATGTTTTAAAAATGTGTCAAAACCATAAAAAAGAGCCAAAAATGCTGAAAAAAGCACCACAAATTCAATGTCACTTTTGACCTGCATAGACAACCAGTTCATGGTCAAAGGAAGACAGCTCTAGGGTTAAACAGTCTGACTGTGTGCACTTTGGGTTCAACATTTTGGGGCGTTGGAGTTGAGATCTGAATGTCAAATGCTTCATTTTCTGCATTCTGGTGAATTTTTCTGCAACAAATTGTGCCTTTTCTGCATCAATTTATGGTGGTTCTTTGCAGGTAAAATTAATGATTACTTTCATTGAATCTTTGAAAAACATCTTTCAAATGGTTTTAAGAACAATATCCTGACTAAACCTTGACATAAAGCAGTCTGTCATCCACTCAACATCCTCTGATCTTACCTATTAGTCGAAATAATTAACTTTTTAACTCAAAAATTAGGAATAAAGTCATATAAATTAGATTTACTGACCATGAATTTAAAACAAAGCGTTGAAAAAAGTATCAAAAGCATAAAAAAAGAGCAAAAAATGCTGAAAAAAACACCAAAAATTCGATGTCACTTTTGACCTGGATAGACAACCAGTTCATGATCAAAGGGAAGACAACACCAGGGTTAAACAGTCTGACTGTGTGCAGTTTAAACCTCCTCACCTGGGCTGCAAGGGCCTCACTATGGGTTCAAACATTTGGGGCGTTGGAGTTGAGATCTCCGCTTTTGAGCAAAAATTGAAATTTTGAATGTCAAACGCTTCATTTTCTGCATTCTGGTGAATTCTTCCACAACAAATTATGGTGCAAATGTCTTTATTTATGTAAAGGAAGTTCTAAAAGGTTTTTTGGGGTTGGGTTGCACTGGCCAGTTTTATCAAGTAGAAACATTGATTCATTCCCCCATTTCAATTTGCAACTCAAAACACAGACTCTGGTCCCCTAATACTGTATCTGAAGTATCTTTTATATAGACCTTAGTGGTCCCCTAATACTGTATCTGAAGTCTCTTTTATATAGACCTTAGTGGTCCCCTAATACTGTATCTGAAGTCTCTTTTATATAGACCTTAGTGGTCCCCTAATACTGTATCTGAAGTCTCTTTTATATAGACCTTAGTGGTCCCCTAATACTGTATCTGAAGTCTCTTTTATATAGACCTTAGTGGTCCTCTAATACTGTATCTGAAGTCTCTTTTATATAGACCTTAGTGGTCCCCTAATACTGTATCTGAAATCTCTTTTATATAGACCTTAGTGGTCCCCTAATACTGTATCTGAAGTCTCTTTTATATAGACCTTAGTGGTCCCCTAATACTGTATCTGAAGTCTCTTTATAAGACCTTAATGGGGACGTTATTAAAAAGAACACACCAACCACAGATTCAAAGCCATCTGAGCTGCGAACCGGGAACTCGGCCGGCTTAAGGGAAGAGGGTTGAGTTGGGGTAAAGCAAACCGAGATCCCGCCAGGGCGCGTGGTCAGTTTAAAGCGCGGTCTAGAAGGAGGAGGCCAGGATGGCTGCACTGAGGGAGGAAGAGGAGCAGAAGAGTGGGAGGATGAAGGAGAAGATTGAGGCACTGAGCAGAGTTAGCAGCTCTTTCAGACACAGTCAGAGCCACAGAGGAGCAGCTGAGAGCTGAAGAGTCTCATTCTGATCACTACAAGGCTGGTGGAAAGAGTCCAGCAGCCCCTGCTGGAGGATCCACAGCTGCTCTCAGGAGCTCTGATAGGCAGGCAAACACCTGGGCAACCTGAGCTTCAACATCTGGAACAAGATGAAGGACATGGTCTCCTACACTCCTGTGATTCTGGATCCAAACACTGCTCAACCAAGACTCATCCTTTCTAAAAGTCGACCAGCGTGAGGCGAGGAGAGAAACAGCTGTTTCCTGATAATCCAGAGGATTCATTATTCCTTCTCTGTCCTGGGCTCTGAGGCTTTGACTCCGGGACTCACAGGTGGGATGTGCGAGGTTGGAGACATTACAGGCTGGAGTGGGTGTGTTAGCAGAGTCTGCCCAGAGAAAGGGGAACATACGGTCTGGATTATGGACATTATTGTTCTTTAAAGATAAATGTCTCCCCTTCAGCTCCAGACACTTATTTCCCTTTACAGAAGAAGCTCAGAGGATCCAGTGACTCTGGACTGGAACAGACACAATGTGTCTTTCTCTGATCCCAATCTGAACACACTCATACACACCTTCACCTTTACACCTATTTTCATGCTCACTGAAAAGGTTTTCCTATATAAGAGCTGAGTATAAACTTCCACTAAGGATTTTACCAGTGAAGTCTCTGTGACTGTGGATAAACCGTTAAGTTAGGGTTAGAGATGCTACTTATGATCTTGCTAGCTTTTGAACATTACCAAACCTGCCTTTGACTTAAAGGTCCCATGACATGGTGCTCTTTGGATGCTTTTATATAGGCCTTAGTGGTCCCCTAATACTGTATCTGAAGTCTCTCTTTTTATATAGGCCTTAGTGGTCCCCTAATACTGTATCTGAAGTCTCTTTATATAGACCTTAGTGGTCCCCTAATACTGTATCTGAAGTCTCTTTTTATAGACCTTAATGGTCCCCTAATACTGTATCTGAAGTCTCTTTATATAGACCTTAGTGGTCCCTAATACTGTATCTGAAGTCTCTTTATATAGGCCTTAGTGGTCCCCTAATACTGTATCTGAAGTCACTTTTATATAGACCTTAGTGGTCCCCTAATACTGTATCTGAAGTCTCTTTTTATAGCGCCTAGTGGTCCCCTAATACTGTATCTGAAGTCTCTTTTTATATGACCTTAGGTCCCTAATACTGTATCTGAAGTCTCTTTTATATAGACCTTAATGGTCCCCTAATACTGTATCTGAAGTTCTTTTATATAGACCTTAGTGGTCCCCTAATACTGTATCTGAAGTCTCTTTTATAGACCTTAGTGGTCCTCTAATACTGTATCTGAAGTCTCTTTTATATAGCCTTAGTGGTCCCCTAATACTGTATCTGAAGTCTCTTTATATAGACCTTAGTGGTCCCCTAATACTGTATCTGAAGTCTCTTTTATATAGACCTTAGTGGTCCCCTAATACTGTATCTGAAGTATCTTTTATATAGACCTTAGTGGTCCCCTAATACTGTATCTGAAGTCTCTTTATATAGACCTTAGTGGTCCCCTAATACTGTATCTGAAGTCTCTTTTATATAGGCCTTAGTGGTCCCCTAATACTGTATCTGAAGTCCTTTTATATAGACCTTAGTGGTCCCCTAATACTGTATCTGAAGTCTCTTTCATATAGACCTTAGTGGTCCCCTATACTGTATCTGAAGTCTCTTTTTATAGACCTTAGTGGTCCCTAATACTGTATCTGAAGTCTCTTTTATAGACCTTAGTGGTCCCCTAATACTGTATCTGAAGTCTTTTTATATAGACCTTAGTGGCCCCTAATACTGTATCTGAAGTCTCTTTTATATAGACCTTAGTGGTCCCCTAATACTGTATATGAAGTCTCTTTTATATAGACCTTAGTGGTCCCCTAATACTGTATCTGAAGTCTCTTTTATATAGACCTTAGTGGTCCCCTAATACTGTATCTGAAGTCTCTTTTATATAGACCTTAGTGGTCCCCTAATACTGTATCTGAAGTCTCTTTTATATAGACCTTAGTGGTCCCCTAATACTGTATCTGAAGTCTCTTTTATATAGACCTTAGTGGTCCCCTAATACTGTATCTGAAGTCTCTTTTATATAGACCTTAGTGGTCCCCTAATACTGTATCTGAAGTCTCTTTTATATAGACCTTAGTGGTCCCCCTAATACTGTATCTGAAGTCTCTTTTATATAGGCCTTAGTGGTCCCCTAATACTGTATCTGAAGTCTCTTTTATATAGACCTTAGTGGTCCCCTAATACTGTATCTGAAGTCTCTTTTATATAGACCTTAGTGGTCCCCTAATACTGTATCTGAAGTCTCTTTTATATAGACCTTAGTGGTCCCCTAATACTGTATCTGAATGTTTTTAATGTTTTTGTGTCTGCAGCTTCCAGAGAACTCCGTCTCTCAGACGCAAATGGAGGAAACGTTATGGTGGTCTGGACGGCAACAAACTGCTGGAGCCCAATAAAGACCCAGACATGAGAGGTATGTGTGTGTCTGTGTGTCTGTGTGTGTGTATGTGTGACTCTGTGTGTGTTTGTGTGTTTGTGTGTGTGTGTGTACCTGACTGTGTGTGTGTGTGTGTCTCTGTGTGTGTGTGTGTGTGTCTCTGTGTGTGTGTGTGACTCTGTGTGTGTGTGTGTACCTGACTGTGTGTGTGTGTGTGTCTCTGTGTGTGTGTGTGTGTGTCTCTGTGTGTGTGTGTGACTCTGTGTGAAAATATGCTGCGTGCCACTGGTCCATGAGTTGTGTCTTGTATTGTACTGCATCTGTAATATTTGTGTCCCTGTACTATTTTTGTATTTTCTGTACATAAATAAATGGTTAAAATGTGTGTGTGTGTGACTCTGTGTGTGTATATGTGTGTGCATGCGTGCATGTGTGTGTATGACTGTGTGTGTGTGTGTGTGTGTGTGTGTGTGTGAGTGTGTGACTGTGTGTTTGTCACTGTATGTGTGTGTGTTTGTGTGTATGAGTGTGTGACTGTGTGTGTGACTGTGTGTGTTGTGTGTGTATGACTGTGTGTGTGTGTGTGTGTGAGAATATGACAGTGTGTGACTGTGTGTGTGTGTGTGTGTGTTGTGTTGTGTGTGTGTGTATGTGTGTGTGTGTGATATGACTGTGTGTGCTTGTGTGTGTGTGTGTGTGTGTGTGTGTGTGTGTGGTGTGTGTGTATGACTGTGTGTGACTCTGTGTGTGTGTGTGTGTGTGTGTGTGTGCGTGTGTTTGTATGACTGTGTGTGTGTGTGTGTATATGACTGTGTGTGACTCGTGTGTGTGTATGACTGTGTGTGTATGTGTGTGTGGGTGTATATGACTGTGTGTGACTCTGTGTATGTGTGTGTGTGTGTGTGTGTGTGTGTGTGTGTGTGTGTGCGTGTGTTTGTATGACTGTGTGTGACTGTGTGTGTGTGTGTGTGTAACACCCTGTCATTAGTGGTCTGTAGAGGAACCTTTAGTGGAGTCTGCTCGTATCTAAATGAAGTTGCTGCCCACTCATCACCACAGAGCTGCTGACTGGCTCGCAATCTATTTTTCTACCTTTTTATTTTCCCACAATGTGATCTGAACTCTAACAATAGCAAACGACTGGTCTGCACCGATGCTCTGCATATTTAAACTATTTCTATTTTACACCACCGTTGAAAGGTTTGTCACAAAGTTAGCTTGTGTCCAGTCAGATGTGTTCAGGACTGCTCTATATGTCTGAATGCCTTCAGTTCTGTACATGGAGAACACAACGCTGTACAATAGTTCAACCAGACCGACAACTGAAAGGGCAGAAAGAGACAAAGATCCCTCTGAGAAAACAGTTGAATAAGAAAGAGAATAAGTCAGCAGTCAATGGTTGAAGTGCCCATATTATGAAAAAATCCCTTTTTTTGGTGATTTGGGGTGTTATTTTGTGTCTCTGGTGCTTCCACACACATACACACTTTTAAATAAATCCATCCATGGTGTTCTGAGTGAGATATGGTTTCTGAATGTGTCCTGCCTTCAGCCTCCTGGTGAGCTGGTCTAAATCTGCACGGCTTTCTACGTCCCTAGCCGAAACGAGCTGGCTAACTGCAACCGTTTGCATGCTAGCGTTAACATGCTACCTCGTTTTCAATAGCAAAGCACTGCTACAACACACACTAGTTCACCATAATCTCCAGAAGAACTACTTCCATGTGCTCCCTGGTTTAGAAGAAGTCTCCCAGCTGATCCTGCCTTGGAACTGACTGAAGTTGGAGAAACAGACTTTCTTTTACTGTCTATAGAGCTAGCTGACATGAGCTACGACCTGAGCTACTGAGCATGTGCGAGTGCAATCAAAGATAGTACAGAAGAAGAAAAGATGTCTCACTCTGTATCTAAAACAGAGAGCTGAACACAGGGTGAAAAGAGGAGCTGCAGCAATGTGCAGTACAACAAAAATATGGTGTTTTTTGAAAATTAAACCATGTACAGTAAACCTATTCTGGTACAACCTCAAAATACAATTGTGAACCTGAAAATGAGCAGAATATGGGAGCTTTAAATAAACTATAAGCTTAGCATCAAAATGTGTGCAGTGTTAAAGGAACATGCCGACTTATTGGGACTTCAGCTTATTCACTGTATTCCCCAGAGTTAGATAACTACTCTCTGCTCCTCACCACGTGGCTTCTCAGGTGCTGCGAGCATATCACTCCGCCCAAGTAGCAGAGAGTAGCAGTGCTTCGCCTTCTGAGAATATAGTTCCCAGTGTGTATACGGTTAGAAGACGGCTGTGTCTCATGTGACCTTGTTATTTGTACACTGTTGAGGGTAGATGTAGATGAGTAGTCTTGAGCAGGTGTAGACACTCAGAATGAGTCAAAGATGATGTAGAAAAGATGGATGGATTTTATTCTGACTTTCCCCAATTAAGGCCCACAGGCAAAATCGTGCAATAAAAATTAACAAAACAATTAAGGAAAACAGAAAAATATATACTTTCAAGGAAATAAAATAAATTGGGAGTCAAAACAATAAGATAATTATAAATATACAACTGTTCACTAATTGGACCTTAACCCTTGTGTGGTCTTGGTCCCAGTACCCGAAGACACAGTATTCTTTACTTTGTTGAGATGCAAAACGTTTTTGTAAAGTAATATAATTTATTTTAACCACATTAAATTAAGTACAAATGTGCAAAAATAAGGTTTATTAATTGTTTAAAGAATTTAAAAAAAAATAATGTTGGATGGGAAGGAAATCAAGTACAAATCACCACTCTGAGGACCTCCAGCAGACTTAGGTCCGACTCCCTCAGGTGTACCTCAACAAATCCTACTGCTAGGCTATATAGCCTGAAGCCCCGCCCCTCAAATTGGAACATACCAACACAATACTAGGCAGGGGTGGCTCAGGTGAATAGACCGTAACGGCTCCATACAGCCAACATTAATATATCTAAGATGCTAGACATTTACAGCATGTAATTTATATAATTGACATTCCAATTAGCCACAGCCACAATACATCTTGTTGGCTGTAAATTGTAATACCTAAAATGCCGGTTAACTTCCTGTTACCCCGGAGGTCCTAGACTCATTTAAACCCAAGGATCGCGGCAAACTTTCCCTTAGAACAAAGAGAGCACATGCTGGTAAGACAAAAATCATGTTACCCTCTACTAGCTTTTAAACTCAATAAACAAACACTAGTTAACAAAGACAGAAGTGTTGCATGGTTATCATAACTGGTGATGTTTGTGACAGTCTGTACGGTTTTAAACAATAGACAATGATGTATAGATGAATGTAGCTATAGCAAATTACTATTAGATGTTAAATATGTGCACAAAACTACGGGATTACTGTGGGGAATTTGATGAATGGCTAGTTTAACAGAGGTTTCGAAACCAGTATAAGTAACAGAACATATTGACACGTCAAACAAACATATACAGGCAACCTCTTCACTCAGTCTTTGAGATATCAAATAGGTGTGAACATGTTGGTGTTATTTTGTCACTTATTGGGAGCAGTAGGCTAGATGGAGTCAGTTACCTCCAGGATCTGTGCTAAGCTAGGCTAGATGGAGCCGGTTACCTCCAGGATCTGTGCTAAGCTAGGCTAGATGGAGCCGGTTACCTCCAGGATCTGTGCTAAGCTAGGCTAGATGGAGCCGGTTACCTCCAGGATCTGTGCTAAGCTAGGCTAGATGGAGCCAGTTACCTCCAGGATCTGTGCTAAGCTAGGCTAGATGGAGCCGGTTACCTCCAGGATCTGTGCTAAGCTAGACTAGCGGTGTGTGTATGTATGGACTTATCTAACTCTGGGGGGTACCGGGGATAAGACAAAGTCCCAATAAGTCGGCATGTTCCTTAGATTTAGGTCACAATAGTCTATATCGACAACGTTCCACTTCCGGGATTGCTCGGCGGGGGGGGGTTTCTGTTTTCTTCTTTGTGTCTGGTGGTTTTTTTTTTTTTTTTTTTTTTGTTTTGTTTTTTAAACGTTTTTTTTGGGGTTGGGTTAAAATAAAAAAAATTTCAAAACATATGAAGAAGAAAAAAAAAAAAAAATAAATAATTTATTTAAAAAAATTTTTTTTTTTCACGACAAAACTACTTTCAAAGTTTTTTCCTGAGGCTATTTTGCAGAGGCATTGTTATCAGTGTTAAGGAGCAGCGCTGCACTAAAGACATTGAGTTGCTAGCGGTTAGCACGTTGTCATATTACCTGCCGAGGGAGTTCTCACACATTATTGCGATAACGGTCTACTAATTCTAATATTTTGTTGCACAACCTTTAGAGCCAATCACTGCAATCAAACGTTTTCTGTAGCTCTCAGTGAGACTTGTGCACCTGTTAACAGGTAGTTTGGCCCACTCTTCCTGAGCAAACTGCTCCAGCTGTCTCAGGTTTGATGGGTGCCTTCTCCAGACTTCAGCTCTTTCCATAGATGTTCGATAGGATTCAGATCAGGACTCATAGAAGGCCACTTCAGAATAGTCCAGTGTTTTGTTCTTATGCATTCTCGGGTGCTTTTAGCTGTGTGTTTTGGGTCATTATCCTGTTGGAGGACCCATGACCTGCCACTGAGACCGAGCTTTCTGACACTGGGCAGTACGATAGTCTTGAGATTTCATTGAGCCCTGCACAGATTCAAGGCACCCTGTGCCAGGCGCAGCAAAGCAGCCCGAAATCCTAACCAAGCCTCCTCCATGTTTCACTGTAGGTATGGTTATTTTCTTTGAAAGCTTAATTTTTTCGTCTGTGAATATAGAGCTGATGTGACTTGCCAAAAAGCTCCAGTTTTGACTCATCTGTCCAAAGGGCATTCTCCCAGAAGGATTGTGGCTTGTCAATATGCATTTTAGCAAATTCCAGTCTGGCTTTTTATGAGTCCTCCTGGGTCTTCTTCCATGGAGCCCACTTTCGCTCAAAAAGCGACGGATGGTGCCATCAGAAACTGACGTACCTTCACCTTGGAGTTCAGCTTGCATCTCTTTGGCAGTTATCCTTGGTTCTTTTTCTACCATTCACACTATCCTTCTGTTCAATCTGGGGTCGATTTTCCTCTTGCGGCTGCGCCCAGGGAGGCTGGCTACAGTTCCATGGACCTTAAACTTCTTAATAATATTTGCAACTGTTGTCACAGGAACATCAAGCTGCTTGGAGATGGTCTTGTAGCCTTTACCTTTACCATGCTTGTCTATTATTTTCTTTCTGATCTCCTCAGACAACTCTCTCCTTTGCTTTCTCTGGTCCATGTTGCACACAATGATACCAAACAGCACAGTGACTACTTTTCTCCATTTAAATAGGCTGAATGACCGATTACAAGATTGGAGACGTGTGTGATACTAATTAAAGAAACTAATTAGTTTGAAAAATCACTATGATCCAGTTATTTATTATCTTTTCTAAGGTGTACCAACAAATGTGTCCAGGCCATTTTAGAATATCTTTGTAGAATAAGCAATAATTCATCTCTATTCACAGTTTCTTTGCTTTATTCTATGACATACCAAAGGCATGCAAGTATACATGATAAAATAGCTTTCAATTTCATCACTTTTCAGGAGGAATGAAGCATTATTTCAATGAGCTGTAAGGGTAACAACAAATTTGAGCACGTCTGTATATGTGAGCTCCTACACACTGTTGTGTCACAGCTGCAGACATCGCACCCACAGTCCCTCTCTGGACACATATGATTTTCCACTTATCTTACTTGTAATAATCAACCTATAATCACTCTTTGAATTAGTATACACATAATACTCTTTGTTATATATTTTTCCTTAACAATCGTTCATAATCATTTCTTTAAATTTGTTATACATGTTGCGTGCGTCGCATTAGAATCACTGTCTTCCTTTCACTTATTACTCATTGTGTATTTCATCATCTACATAGGCGAAAAGTCCCCAATCTTCCTAGGTAGAGACCTGTGAGGGAAAGTCCCTTATTTTCCTTCTTTTTACACTTTAGGAGGCGATACCTTGTTGACTTTGACGTGGATATAAACTACTTGACTTCACGTATATATTAGGGGACCACTAAGGGATATACAGAGACTTCTACAGTATTAGGGACCACTAAGGTCTATATAAAAGAGACTTCAGATACAGTATTAGGGGACCACTAAGGTCTATATAAAAGAGACTTCAGATACAGTATTAGGGGACCACTAAGGTCTATATAAAAGAGACTTCAGATACAGTATTAGGGGACCACTAAGATCTATATAAAAGAGACTTCAGATACAGCATTAGGGGACCACTAAGGTCTATATAAAAGAGACTTCAGATACAGTATTAGGGGACCACTAAGATCTATATAAAAGAGACTTCAGATACAGTATTAGGGGACCACTAAGATCTATATAAAAGAGACTTCAGATACAGTATTAGGGGACACTAAGGTCTATATAAAAGAGACTTCAGATACAGTATTAGGGGCCCACTAAGACCTATATAAAAGAGACTTCAGATACAGTATTAGGGGACCACTAAGGTCTATATAAAAAGAGACTTCAGATACAGTATTAGGGGACCACTAAGGTCTATATAAAAGAGACTTCAGATACAGTATTAGGGGACCACTGAGGTCTATATAAAAGAGACTTCAGATACAGTATTAGGGGACCACTCGGGGGCCTATATAAAGAGACTTCAGATACAGTATTAGGGGACCACTAAGGTCTATATTAAAGAGACTTCAGATACAGTATTAGGGACCCACTAAGGTCTATATAAAAGAGACTTCAGATACAGTATTAGGGGACCACTAAGGCCTATATAAAAGAGACTTCAGATACAGTATTAGGGGACCACTAAGGTCTATATAAAAGAGACTTCAGATACAGTATTAGGGGACCACTAAGGCCTATATAAAAGAGACTTCAGATACAGTATTAGGGGACCACTGAGGCCTATATAAAAGAGACTTCAGATACAGTATTAGGGGACCACTAAGGCCTATATAAAAGAGACTTCAGATACAGTATTAGGGGACCATTAAGGTCTATATAAAAGAGACTTCAGATACAGTATTAGGGGACCACTAAGGCCTATATAAAAGAGACTTCAGATACAGTATTAGGGGACCATTAAGGTCTATATAAAAGAGACTTCAGATACAGTATTAGGGGACCACTAAGGTCTATATAAAAGAGACTTCAGATACAGTATTAGGGGACCACAAAGGTCTATATAAAAGAGACTTCAGATACAGTATTAGGGGACCACTAAGGTCTATATAAAAGAGACTTCAGATACAGTATTAGGGGACCACTAAGGTCTATATAAAAGAGACTTCAGATACAGTATTAGGGGACCACTAAGGTCTATATAAAAGAGACTTCAGATACAGTATTAGGGGACCACTAAGGTCTATATAAAAGAGACTTCAGATACAGTATTAGGGGACCACTAAGGTCTATATAAAAGAGACTTCAGATACAGTATTAGGGGACCACAAAGGCCTATATAAAAGCATCCAAAGGGCACCATGCCAGCATTTGCATCAAATGGCAAACACTTTTTTCAAAATAGTAAATTTTTGGATATATAGTATATACATATATACAAAAATCGTGCGACATGAAAAGATTTTGTGTGTAAGCAGTTGAAAAAAACTGTAATGTGTATTTGTGTTATTCTGATGTGTGTACATATTTTTTCTTTTGAGCTGCTGTAGCACTGGAATATCCCCAGTGTGGGATTAATAAAGTCTATCTGATGTTATTGTGTCTGGCACTTAGCAACACTTCAGTCAAACTGTAATTATAAAGTTACACCCTGCACCTGACTCACCTCAGGCAAACCAGGAAATAGGATGTGGCCATGCCTCATTGAAACGAAACAAACACACTGAGAGGGACGATAACATTCACCTTTAGTTCAAAATCGAGAGAGGACATTTACAGGAGGGAATACTGGGAATACTAGAAATACTACAATACTGGGAATACTAGAATACTACAACTTCAGCTGCTGACTCAACAAACTGAACGAGGCTTTTACAAGAACAAAGACTCAAGGTGAAAGTACGTTTCAGGGAACAGTGAGTGGCTGAGCTGTCTGTCTGCTGTGTTTTCTACTTCATTCAGAGACTAAATGGCTTCAAAATTAGAGGAAGATCTCTGCTGTCCAATCTGCCAAGACATCTTTAGATGTCCTGTCTTCCTGTCGTGTACCCACAGCTTCTGTAAACACTGTTTGCAGAGCTGGTGGAGAGAGAAACAAGCACGTGAGTGTCCATTTTGTAAGAAAATATCTCAGAAATTAAATCCACCTTTAAATCGGGTGTTAAAGAACCTGTGTGAGAGTTTCTTACTGGAGAGAGATCAGAGAGCTTCAGAGGCTCGCTGCAGTCCGCACTCTAAGAAACACAAACTCTTCTGTCTGGACCATCAGCAGCCGGTGTGCTACGCCTGCAGAGATTCAGAAGAACACACCAACCACAGATTCAAACCCATCGATGAAGCTGCACGACAACACAGGAAGGACCTTCAGGAAACTCTGAAGCCCTTAAAGGAGAAGTTAAGGGTTTTTGAACAAGTTAAAGTGAAGTGTGATCAAACAGCAAATCACATAAAGCTCCAGGCCCGACGCACAGAGATGCAGATTAAGGATCAGTTTAAAAAGCTTCGCCGGTTTCTAGACGAGGAAGAGGAGGCCAGGATGGCTGCACTGAGGGAGGAAGAGGAGCAGAAGAGTCAGAGGATGAAGGAGAAGATGGAGGCTCTGAGCAGAGAGATAGCAGCTCTTTCAGACACAGTCAGAGCCACAGAGGAGCAGCTGAGAGCCGAAGACGTCTCATTCCTGATCAACTACAAGGCTGCAGTGGAAAGAGTCCAGCAGAGCCCCCTGCTGGATGATCCACAGCTGCTCCCAGGAGCTCTGATAGACGAGGCCAAACACCTGGGCAACCTGAGCTTCAACATCTGGAACAAGATGAAAGACATGGTCTTCTACACTTCTATAATTCTGGATCCAAACACTGCTCATCCATGCCTGACCCTGTCTAAAGATCTGACCGGTGTTAGACGAGGAGAGAAACAGCAGCTTCTTGATAATCCAGAGAGGTTTGATGGTCCCTTCTCTGTCCTGGGCTCTGAGGGCTTTAACTCAGGGACTCACAGCTGGGATGTTGAGGTTGGAGACAGTACGTACTGGGAATTGGGTGTGTTAGCAGAGTCTGCCCAAAGGAAGGGAAACATACGGTCTGGGCTATGGACAATATGGTTCTTTATAGGTAAATACAGAGCTCTCTCCCCTTCAGCTCCAGACACTTATCTCCCGCTACAGAAGCAGCTCCAGAGGATCAGAGTGACTCTAGACTGGAAGAGACGCTATCTGTCTTTTTCTGATCCTCATACGAACACACTCATACACACCTTCACCTTTACACCTATTTTCATGCTCACTGAAAAGGTTTTTCCATACATAAGAGCTGAGTGTAAACTTCCACTAAGGATTTTACCAGTGAACGACTCTGTGACTGTGGTTAAACCGTTAAGTTAGGTTAGAGATGCTACTTCTGATCTTGCTAGCTTTTGAACATTACCAACCCTGCCTTAGACTTAAAGGTCCCATGACATGGTGCTCTTTGGATGCTTTTATATAGGCCTTAGTGGTCCCCTAATACTGTATCTGAAGTCTCTTTTATATAGACCTTAGTGGTCCCCTAATACTGTATCTGAAGTCTATTTTATATAGGCCTTAGTGGTCCCCTAATACTGTATCTGAAGTCTATTTTATATAGGCCTTAGTGGTCCCCTAATACTGTATCTGAAGTCTCTTTTATATAGACCTTAGTGGTCCCCTAATACTGTATCTGAAGTCTCTTTTATATAGACCTTAGTGGTCCCCTAATACTGTATCTGAAGTCTTTTTTATATAGACCTTAGTGGTCCCCTAATACTGTATCTGAAGTCTCTATGGTGTCCAGAGAGGGCAGACCAAAACAGAGCTATCCCTCTTCACCAGTCTGTTTAGCCTTTTCCTGTCCCTCTTTGTGCTCCCAGCTCCCCAGCGGTAGAGGGACTGTGGGTGCAATGTCTGCAGCTGTGACACAACAGTGTGTAGGAGCTCACATGCAGCTGTAGCATCATGTCATGGGACCTTTAATGCAACATCATAATGTAACACTGCTAGCTGTTTCTGCAATATGAGCCATCACTGGACAGTATTCTGCACTATGCATATTTATTCATCTCTGTTACCTTCAACTGTGCAATATGTCATTTCTATTAATCCGCACCTTACTCATCTGTATATCTGTGTTTATATACTGTCTGTTTATATAAGAGTGTTTATTGTGTAAATGTGTTTTTTTATTATTATAACTAATTCTATTTTTTTTCTATTTCTTATACTTTATGTATATTTTTTCTCCTATGTCTACTTACAGTTTTTTCCAACTGCTTGCACACGTTTTCAAAACTATGTCTCCTTTATTCAAAACTCTACACACAGTTCCCAAAAATGCACACACAAAATGCAAAATGCCTCACATCTCCTTCAAAATAAAACACTGCATTCAAAATACAATAAACATATCTCAAAATGAAGCATTTGCATCAAATGGAAAACACTTTCGAAATAGTAAATTTTTGGATGTTAAATATATTAAAACATTCTGTGAGATGAAAAGATTTTGTGTGTAAGCAGTTGAAAAAAACTAATGTGTATTTGTGTTATTCTGATGTGTGTACATATTTTTTTTGGGAACACTTTACAATAAGGGTACATTAATTAGCATTAGTTAATGCATTAATAAGCATTATCAATAAATAAATTGTGTAATAAACATTTATTAACAATGTTCATGGTTGCTCATGCTAAGGTATTAATTGATGCATTATTTACCATTAGTTGATGCCTTAATTAGTATTAGTTAATGCATTAATAAGGATTAACTAACCATTAATAAGGGTTGAATAAATTGACTAATAAACATTTATTAACAATGCTCATGTTAAATAAGATATTAAGTGATACATCATTTACCATTAGTTGATGCCTTAACTAACTGTTAATTGTACTAAAAAGCCTAAAGTGGAAATAAAAGCTAACTAAAGTGTCTAAGTAAACCCTTAGTTGATGTTGATGAAGGTTTTTCCAAATATTACTTGGTGGTTGATAGATGTTTGATAGCATGTATGTCTTAAGGTTCACGGCCAAGCCATGTCATTATGAGAAATCTTTTTTTGTTTACTTACATGTTATGGTTGTCCACATACCTTTGTCCACTATATTTGTCTACTTTTGGTAGAGGGTGAGATCAGGGAAAAGACTCCACAGTCTCCATGCAGAGGTTTGCTTCTTCCTTTGTCTTTATGTAGACATTAACATAAAGCCCAACCTATATAAATTATTGTGCATGCTATATTAGCATTACGTAACCTTAAATTGTCACTTAATTAATGTGTAACAATACTGAATAAGCCTTAATAAACCATCAATAAACAGTTATTAATGCTCTTTGGTAGACTTATTGTAAAATTGAGAACATATACACCTTAACTAACACTTAATTAATGTGTAACAATACTGAATAATCCTTACCCAACCATCAATAAACAGCTATTAATGCTCTTTGGTAGACTTATTGTAAAGTAGAGAACATATACACCTTAACTAACACTTAATGAATGTGTAACAATACTGAATAAGCCATAATAAACCATCAATAAACAGTTATTAATGTTCTTTGGTAGACTTATTGTAAAGTAGAGAACATGTGCACCTTAACTAACACTTAATGTGTAAAAATACTGAATATGCCTTACCCAACCATCAATACACAGTTATTAATGCTCTTTGGTAGACTTATTGTAAAGTAGAGAACATATGCACCTTAACTAACAATTAATGTGTAAAAATACTGAATAAGCCTTAATAAACCATCAATAAACAGTTATTAATGTTCTTTGGTAGACTTATTGTAAAGTAGAGAACATATGCACCTTAACTAACACTTAATTAATGTGTAACAATACTGAATAATCCTTACTAAACCATCACTTAACAGTTATTAATGCTCTTTGGTAGACTTATTGTAAAGTAGAGAACATATACACCTTAACTAACACTTAATTAATGTGTAACAATACTGAATAATCCTTACTAAACCATCACTTAACAGTTATTAATGTTCTTTGGTAGACTTATTATAAAGTAGAGAACATATACACCTTAACTAACACTTAATTAATGTGTAACAATACTGAATATGCCTTACCCAACCATCAATAAACAGTTATTAATGCTCTTTGGTAGACTTATTGTAAAGTAGAGAACATATACACCTAACTAACACTTAATGAATGTGTAACAATACTGAATAAGCCTTAATAAACCATCAATAAACAGTTATTAATGTTCTTTGGTAGACTTATTGTAAAGTAGAGAACATATGCACCTTAACTAACACTTAATTAATGTGTAACAATACTGAATAATCCTTACTAAACCATCACTTAACAGTTATTAATGCTCTTTGGTAGACTTATTGTAAAGTAGAGAACATATGCACCTTAA
Organism: Perca fluviatilis; assembly: GCF_010015445.1. Classification (NCBI taxonomy): domain Eukaryota; kingdom Metazoa; phylum Chordata; class Actinopteri; order Perciformes; family Percidae; genus Perca; species Perca fluviatilis. The sequence goes on along the minus strand of NC_053119.1, from coordinate 917,672 downwards.
CTAACACTTAATTACGTATTTAACAATACTGAATAAGCCTTAATAAACCATCAATAAACAGTTATTAATGTTCTTTGGTAGACTTATTGTAAAGTAGTGAACATATGCACCTTAAATAACACTTAATTAATGTGTAACAATACTGAATAAGCCTTAATAAACCATACTTAAACAGTTATTAATTCTCTTTGGTAGACTTATTGTAAAGTTGAGAACATATGAACCTTAACTAACACTTAATTTAGTATTTAACAATACTGAACAAGCCTGACTAAACCATAACTAAACAGTTATTAATGCTCTTTGGTAGACTTATTATAAAGTAGAGAACATATACACCTTAACTAACACTTAATTAATGTGTAACAATACTGAATAAGCCTTACATAACCATCAATAAACAGTTATTAATGCTCTTTGGTAGACTTATTGTAAAGTAGAGAACATGTGCACCTTAACTAACACTTAATTAATGTGTAACAATACTGAATAATCCTTACCCAACCATCAATACACAGTTATTAATGCTCTTTGGTAGACTTATTGTAAAGTTGAGAACATATATACCTTAACTAACACTTAATTAATGTGTAACAATACTGAATAAGCCTTACCCAACCATCAATACACAGTTATTAATGCTCTTTGGTAGACTTATTGTAAAGTAGAGAACATATGCACCTTAACTAACACTTAATTAATGTGTAACAATACTGAATAAGCCTTACTAAACCATAACTAAACAGATATTAATGTTCTTTGGCAGACTTATTGTAACGTAGAGAACATATGCACCTTAACTAACACTTAATTAAGTATTTAACAATACTGAATAAGCCTTACTAAACCATAACTAAACAGTTATTAATGCTCTTTGGTAAACTTATTGTAGAGAACATATGCACCACTAAGGCATATATAAAAGAGACTTCAGATACAGTATTAGGGGACCACTAAGGTCTATATAACAGAGACTTCAGATACAGTATTAGGGGACCACTAAGGTCTATATAAAAGACACTTCAGATACAGTATTAGGGGACCACTAAGGCTATATAAAGAGAATTCAGATACAGTATAAGGGGACCCCTAGGTTATATAACAGACATCAGATACACAGTATTAGGGATGCTTTTGGTAGACTTATTGTAAAGTAGAGAAATATGCACCTTAACTAACACTTAATTAATGTGTAACAATACTGAATAAGCCTTATCCAAACCAAACAGATATTAATGTTCTTTGGCAGACTTATTGTAACGAGAGAACATATGCACCTTAACTAACACTTAATTAAGTATTTAACAATACTGAATAAGCTTAAAACCATAACTAAAACAGTTATTAATGCCTTTGGTAACCTATGTAGAGAACATATGCACCACTAAGGCATATATAAAAAGAGACTTCAGATACAGTATTAGGGGACCACTAAGGTCTATATAAAAGAGACTTCAGAACAGTAAGAACAACAATAAGAGAAAGTATTAGGGACCACAATATATGTAATATTAGGGACACTAAGGTCTATATAACAGAGCTTCAGATACAGTATTAGGGGACCACTAAGGCCTTATAAAAGAGACTTCAGATACAGTATTAGGGGCCCAGCTATATAACAGAGCTTAGTACAGTATTAGGGGACCACTAAGTCTATATAAAGACACTTCAGATACAGTATTAGGGGACCACTAAGGTCTATATAAAAGAGAATTCAGATACAGTATTAGGGGACCACTAAGGCCTATATAAAAGAGACTTCAGATACAGTATTAGGGGACCACTAAGGTCATATAACAGAGACTTCAGATACAGTATTAGGACCACTAAGGTCTATATAACAGAGACTTCAGATACAGATTAGGGACCACTAAGGTTATATAAAACACCATATTAGGGGACCCTGGTTATATAAGCGATACAGTATTAGGGGACCACTAAGGTCTATATAAAGAGACTTCAGATACAGTATTAGGGGACCACTAAGGCCTATATAAAAGAGACTTCAGATACAGTATTAGGGGACCACTAAGGTCTATATAAAAGAGACTTCACATACAGTATTAGGGGACCACTAAGGCCTATATAAAAGAGACTTCAGATACAGTATTAGGGGACCACTAAGGCCTATATAAAAGCATCCAAAGAGCACCATGTCATGGGACCTTTAATGCAACATCATAATGTAACACTGCTAGCTTTTTCTGCAACATGAGCCATCACGGGACAATATTCTGCACTATGCATATTTATGTATTAATCTCTGTTACTTTCAACTGTGCAATATGTCATCTCTATTCATCTGCACCTTACTCGTATATCTGTGTATATGTTTGTTTTATTACTATTATTATAATTCAATGTTTTCTATTTCTTCTACTTTATGTATATTTTTTTCTCCTATGTCTACTTACAGTGTTTTCCAACTGCTTACACACATTTTCAAAACTGTCTTATTTTTTCAAAACTCCACACACAATTCACAACAATGCACACACAAATGCAAGATGCCTCACATATCCTTCAAAATAAAACACTGCATTCAAAATACAATAAACACATCTCAAAATGAAGCATTTGCATCAAATGGCAAACAATTTTTTGCAAAATAGTAAATTTTTGGACATGTGACATGAAAGGATTTTGTGTGTAAGCAGTTGAAAAAAACTGTAATGTGTATTTGTGTTATTCTGATGTGTGTACATATTTTTTCTTTTGAGCTGCTGTAGCACTGGAATATCCCCAGTGTGGGATTAATAAAGTCTATCTTATCTGATGTTATTGTGTCTGGCGCTTAGCAACACTTCAGTCAAACTGTAATTATAAAGTTACACCCTGCACCTGACTCGCCTCAGGCAAACCAGGAAATGAGATGTGGCCATGCCTCACTGAGACGACACAAACACACTGAGAGACGGACGATAACATTCACCTTCACCTTACAGGAGGGAATACTGGGAATACTGTAAATACTAGAATACTAGAATACTACAACCTTGACCAGCTGCTGACTCAACAAACTGAACGAGGCTTTTACAAGAACAAAGACTCAAGGTGAAAGTACATTTCAGGGAACAGGGAGTGGCTGAGCTGTCTATCTGCTGTGTTTTCTACTTCACTCAGAGACTAAATGGCATCCAGATTAGAGGAAGATCTCCGCTGTACAATCTGCAGGTATATCTTTAGAAGTCCTGTCTACCTGTCATGTAACCACAGCTTCTGTGAAGTCTGTCTGCAGAGCTGCTGGACAGAGAAACAAGCACGTGAGTGTCCAGTTTGTAAGAAGTCATCTTCAAAGTCAAAACCAAACCGGGTGTTAAGGAACCGTTGTGAGGCCTACGTATTGGAGAGAGATCAGAGAGCTTCAGAAACTGCACGACAACCCAAGAAGGAACTTCAGGAAACTCTGAAGCCCATAAAAGAGAAGTTAAAGGTTTTTGAACAAGTTAAAGTGATGTTTGATCAAACAGCTAAACACCTGAAGGTCCAGGCCCGACGCACAGAGAAGCAGATTAAGGATCAGTTTAAGAAGCTTCGCCGGTTTCTAGATGAGGAAGAGAAGGCCAGGATGGCTGCACTGAGGGAGGAAGAGGAGCAGAAGAGTCAGAGGATGAAGGAGAAGATTGAGGCTCTGAGCAGAGATATAGCAGCTCTTTCAGACACAGTCAGAGCCACAGAGGAGCAGCTGAGAGATGAAGACGTCTCATTCCTGATCAACTACAAGGCTGCAGTGGAAAGAGTCCAGCAGTGCCCCCTGCTGGATGAGCCACAGCTGCTCTCAGGAGCTCTGATAGACGAGGCCAAACACCTGGGCAACCTGAGCTTCAACATCTGGAACAAGATGAAGGACTTGGTCTCCTACACTCCTGTGATTCTGGACCCAAACACTGCTCATCCTGAACTCATCCTGTCTGAAGATCTGACCAGTGTAGAAGAAGGAGAGAAACAACCTCTTCCTGATAATCCAGAGAGGTTTAATGACCGCTGCTCTGTCCTGGGCTCTGAGGGCTTTGACTCAGGGACTCACAGCTGGGATGTCGAGGTTGGAGACATTACAGGCTGGGAATTGGGTGTGTTAACAGAGTCTGTCCAGAGGAAGGGACCTATACGGTCTGGGCTATGGACAATATGGTTCTGTAAAGGTAAATATAGAGCTGTCTCCCCGTCACATCAACCCACTGATCTCAAAGTGCAGCCGAAGCTCCAGAAGATCAGAGTGACTCTGGACTGGAACAGTAAAGAATTGGCGTTCTCTGATCCTGATACTAACACACACATACACACTTTCACAAACACTTTCAGTGAGAAGATGTTTCCATACTATAAAACACGGAACAATCTCCCACTGAAGATTTTACCAGTGAACCTCTCTGTGAGCGCAGAATAGGGTTGGGTACCGAAATGCGATGCCAATTGTCCACCGGTTCTGATGTAAACGGTAGTAATGAGACCGAATAAGAACGAAAATTTCGCTCAATGGTGTTTTAAGCCTCCAACGTCGCCTTCCAGGCAGCTAACCCTCACCTTAACCCTAAACATAACCATTGAAGGCAACGTTGGGGGCTAAAAACACCAAACACGGAAAATTTCGGTGCCTCATTTTGGTGCCTGACTTTTTTTTTTTAGAAGCATCGCTGCACGGGACGCTACGTTACCGTTAGCTCGTAGCTGGATTAAACCCAACGGTTAAAATGCTGACAGCTAACATTAAGAGGTGTAAAGTGTGACTGTATTTCCCTGTAGAGGATTCCAACACCGAGACATAACGGTCTGACTGCAGCTGCCGACATCGGAAAAACAACACAGACGGTGCGTTCAGTTGAAACCCGCCAGCCTTGTCGTGCATTCAAAGTTATTGTAAAATACCCTTTTCCCATCTGGTGTTTGTTTTTGTCGTTTAGCAGCAATTTACTGGTGAAATAAGTCATTGTAATAAGTTATTGTTATTACATTATTAATCAATCATTTAACTTTGACCATATGACCTTAGCAATAAGTCGTTGTGTAATGTTGCCGACTGTCGTTTTGTGCTCCTTTTTTATATTATATACATTATAAATATATCAGGGCTGTAGTCAAGACCACCTTTGTCGAGTCCAAGACCAGGACTAGTCGAGACCAAGTCAAGACCGAGTCCAAAAAAGTCAGAGTCCTCTGCACAGTGCTGAGAAATTCCTGGTGATTTCTATAACCAAATTTGACAAATTTTACGGTGTGTGGCATTAACGTTAGCAGGGCATGCAGATGCAGGGGGGGTGCAAAGACAATCTAGCGTGTGATTGGTTATCAGATGGCCAGTGTTTCACTTTCAATCCAATATTATTATAAATGTAATAAAGACACCAGGACTCGGTTCGAGACCAAAAGCCATATTTGGCAAGACCAGTGGCTGAGACCGAAACAAGTCCAAGTCCAAATACCAGCGGGTCCGAGCCAAATCCAAGATCATAAAAAAGCCATCTCAAGTCCAAGACCGGACTCGAGTACTACAGCCCTGAAATATATTATATATATTTCGGTTCAGGCACCGTTTAGGCACCGGTATCGGAAAAAAAACCAAACGATACCCAACCCTACTGCAGAACAACAGACATAGAAGATGGTGATGTCTGGTAACCATGTTGTCCTGATTATGTCGTTGGTTGTCATGGTGTTGAAGGTGATATGTACAGTACAACAACAAATGATAAGACAAATGTGCAACATGTTTAATTCAGAGTCAAAGATGTTGAAACAACAGACAAATATTATAAAATCACCTTTATCAATAACTCATTCATATCAACACTGCAGATATATTCAGTTATACGTAGGCTTTTCTAACCTCTACAGATCTCTCTCTCTCTCTCTTTTTGGGGGGATTAGTCAGGAAAAAAAGAGGGGAGCGAGTAGAGGGGTGTGTTAATTTTGGCTTTTGTTTGGTGTATCTTCAGATTATTCTGCATTTAATTCAGTCTTTTTTTGGATATAGTCATTTGTATTCTGTATATGGATTCAGTATATCGGTATAAGTATAAGGTTAAGTTGTAAATATATGTTGAAAGTTATTGTGGGATTGTCTCAGTGCTCTTCACTGTATAAAGGTGTTGGTAGAGAGCGTAGGTGTGTATACCGGGAGGAAAAGCAGTGTAGGGGCTCGGAGAGAGGGGAGTGGGCAGAGGGCTTTGTTAAGTTTGGCTTTTCTTTGGTGTAAGATTATGATAGTTTTGAATTTTCAATTAGTTTTATTTCATTTGAGTTTTTACTTGGATTTTAGACTGTGCTTGCTAGTTTTAGTTTTTATATATTAAGTCAGTGATTTTCAACCACTGTGCCGTGAGAGATTGTCCTGTGTGCTGTGGGAAATTATCTGATTTTACTTAATTGGTCCAACAACATTTTTTTATTGAGTTACTGCAAATAATTTGCCATTGTTGCACATCTGTGCCTGCAATGTGATGACAATGTGATAAATTAAATACTATTCTGTGTCAGTAGGTGGCAGTATAGCGCAATAATAACCTTGTTGATTTAAGACAATAGAATTACTGCCACCTGGTGACAGCAGGGCCGTGATCATCAATGTAAGCCTGCAACAGCGATGGATAGATTTTTAAAAAGGAAAAATGCAGATTCTGATCTTATTAGGCTACAATGTGTCATTTTGTAACATTTTTGGTTGGTGGTGTGCCTCAAAAAAGGTTGAAAAACACTTAAGTTTTTAGTTTTTCTCATGGCCAGGTATTGTGTCTCAGAAGTATGTAGCAGAATACAAGTTTAATGTACTGTACTGCTTCTGTTGTCCATCTGCCTAATACATGCTTGTACAGAGTTGAGGAACTGTGTGGAACTTGTTTATCACGAATAAAAATCAGCTCTGGAAAGAAAAACCTGTTTGACTGATGTGGCTGATTTCTCCATCATGCTTTTCATCCTGGTTGTACCGGTTCACCACCATCACCACACCTTTCACTCTGTATTTCAGGAGGGTCAAACTGGAAAATAAGACTCACATCAAGGGCCAGACATGTAGAGTTTATTGACATGCTTTTATTTCATCAAAAAAGTCAAACATCACTGACTTTATTATTGCGTGTCTTATATAGCTTTCTCACTTAAAAGTCAGCAAAAAAGTAACTTGGCCATCAAAGAAAAAAGCGACAAAAACATGGGAAAAAAAACCTTCGGAAAATGGGCCAAAAACAATGGAAAAAGTGGCACAAACGTTGAGAATTTCTTTTTTCAATCAAGAAAAGTCAAGAAAAAAAAGCCCCAAAAGTATCGGCAAAAGTGAAAAAAACTTCAGAAAAAGCGACTAAACATTGAAAAAGCTACAACATCTAGGTGGGCAAAAATGTATTGTGAAACTAAATTAATTTGGGGTGAAAATCTTTGACCTCGGCATCCTCTAGTTTTATGTGTGGTGTATTTGAACAGCTGTTCAAATTTAATCCTCCTTGATTTATTTTACATTATCTTTACACTGTAATTCATCACATTGTTTCTGTGCAGCAGCACAAGTGTGAACATAGACATAGTCGTTGGTAAAACTTTTACAGTCAAAGCATTATGTAAATGTTGTACATCAAGTCTCAGTCACACAGTCAACGAAACCTATTTTTTTTTAGATTCAAAATAGGTTTCGGTGACTGTTGTGATGTGTGGGAGGACTGCTCTGTACACCTGAATGCTCTGTGATGCTTTCAGCTTCTGGAAAGTCTTATTTACTCTTTAGTTCTGTACATGGAGAACAAAACGCTAGTACAATAGTTCACTGGTTTTCAAGCTTTTTTCCATAATGTTCTCCCTTTGAACAGTGTTTTTAAGCCATGTACTCCCTAACCAGGGGGAATAATTGTTTGTAGAAAAAAAGTCTCTATAAAGAGGAAGAATCCAGCGATGTCAGAGAGAGATTTACTAAACAACAGCCTTGGACCTGGAGAACATTTAGATGATGATGAAGAAAGGGGACAAAAACTTGGAAAAAGACGGTAGAAAGAAGGAAGGAAAGGCAAGAATAGGTCGAAAATAGTAATAAAAACTTTGAAGAAAAAAAGACAGTAGAAAAAAGTCAGGAAGAAAGGCAAGAATAGGTCAACATAAGCGACAAAAACTTCACTCCAGTATAAGTAACTACAGCCTTGTAACTGAAAAACATTTTGCAAAACATTTCACACAGGTCAGGTTAAAAGATTTTCATCAGATTTTGAGAGACTCTAGTCACACTCAACCCGCTTATCGGCTCGGTGTGTCTCTGGCTTAATGATGTCACGATTTTAATTTGAAATCGACCGAAATTAAGTCACAATCTCGAACTTCGAATAAAAAAATGGAATCGTCGATGCTGCCGTGCACTCACGTCACGTCCGGTCGGCTTGTCAAGTGGTCTAAAAACACACGTGTTGAAGTGCTGCGAGTTAACCTCTAATATAGCTACAGCCAATCAGAAGACAGCATGGCAACTGCAGATGCAGGAGACCCATCTACAGAACTTGAGCCCCCTCCTCTTTCACTGAAGTTGCCAGTGTGGAAGTATTTTGGATTTTCAGTGAGTTTTGTTGACAACGTTTGCGTTGTGTATGTGTGTGTATGACTCTGTGTGTGTGTGTGTGTGTGTGTGTGTGTGTGTAACACCCTGTCATTAGTGGTCTGTAGAGGAACCTTTAGTGGAGTCTGCTCGTATCTAAATGAAGTTGCTGCCCACTCATCACCACAGAGCTGCTGACTGGCTCGCAATCTATTTTTCTACCTTTTTATTTTTTTATTTTACTGTCTGCTCTGGTCCCTGTCTGCTCTGGTCCCTGTCTGCTCTGGTCCCTGTCTGCTCTGGTCCCTGTCTGCCCTGGTCCCTGTCTGCTCTGGTCCCTGTCTACTCTGGTACCTTTCTACTCTGGTCCCTGTCTACTCTGGTCCCTGTCTGCCCTGGTCCCTGTCTGCCCTGGTCCCTGTCTGCTCTGGTCCCTGTCTACTCTGGTACTTGTCTACTCTGGTCCCTGTCTGCTCTGGTACCTGTCTAGTCTGGTACCTGTTTTCTTTCTTCCTTTTCTGCTCTCTTCTTTTTTTCTCTCGCTCTTTTTTTGTTGTTTTTTGGTGTGTGTATGTGCGCGTCGCAGAGCCGCCCACAAGGCAGCCTCTCGGGAAGTACGTCACACAACAAAGTACAATGAAAACAATGAAAATTGGACAATTTTGCCCCGGACAGTACGTAAAAAGTGGACATGTCCAGGCAAAAGAGGACGTTTGGTCACCCTAGTAAATCCAGACAGCTAGCTAGACTATCTGTCCAATCTGAGTTTTCTGTTGCACGACTAAAACTACTTTTGAAGTTTTTTCCTGAGGCCATTTTGCAGAGGCATCGTTATCAGTGTTAAGGAGCAACGCTGCACTAAAGATATTGAGTTGCTAGCGGTTAGCACGCTGACGAGGGAGTTCTCGCAAATCATTGCGATAACGGTCTACATCCCCTTCGGCCGATGCTACAGCTGCATGTGAGCTCCTACACACTGTTGTGTCACAGCTGCAGACATCGCACCCACAGTCCCTCTTCCGCTGGGGAGCTGGGAGCACAAAGAGGGACCAGAAAAGGCTAAACAGACTGGTGAAGAGGGCTAGCTCTGTTTTGGATGCCCTCTCTGGACACCAGCCTGTTAGCCAGGCTGGCATCAATCATGGGAAACACCTCTCACCCTCCCCACCCCCCTACATGAGACTGTGAGTTCCCTGAGCAGCACCCTCAGTGCAAGAAGGAGCGCTACCGCAGGTCCTTCATTCCAGCAGCAATCAGACTCTTTAATGCAACATCATAATGTAGCACTGCTAGCTGTTTCTGCAATATGAGCCATCACAGGACAATATACTGCACTATGCATATTTATTTATTAATCTCTGTTACCTTCAACTGTGCATTATGTCATCTCTATTCATCTGTATATCTGTGTTTATATACGGTCTATTCATATAAGAGTGTTTATTGTGTAAATATGTTATATGTTTTATTATTATTATAATTCTATTTTTTTCTATTTCATATAATGTATGTTTATTTTTTCTCTCCTATGTCTACTTAATGTGTATTTGTGTTATTCTGATGTGTGTACATATTTTTTCTTTTGAGCTGCTGTAGCACAGGAATTTCCCCAGTGTGGGATTAATAAAGTCTATCTGATGTTATTGGGTCTGGTGCTTAGCAACACTTCAGTCAAACTGTAATTATAAAGTTACACCCTGCACCTGACTCGCCTCAGGCAAACCAGGAAATGAGATGTGGCCGTGCCTCACTGAGACAACACAAACACACTGAGAGACGGACGATAACATTCACCTTTAGTTCAAAATCGAGAGGGGACATTTACAGGAGGGAATACTGGAATACTACAACCTCAACCAGCTGCTGACTCAACAAACTGAACGAGGCTTTTACAAGAACAAAGACTCAAGGTGAAAGTACATTTCAGGGAACAGTGAGTGGCTGAGCTGTCTGTCTGCTGTGTTTTCTACTTCACTCAGAGACTAAATGGCGTCCAGATTAGAGGAAGATCTCCACTGTACAATCTGCCAAGACATCTTTAGATGTCCTGTCATCCTGTCATGTACCCACAGCTTCTGTAGAGACTGTTTGCAGAGTCGGTGGACGGAGAAAGAACGACGTGAGTGTCCAGTTTGTAAGAAAATATCTCGGAAATTAATTCCACCTTTGAACCTGGTGTTAAAGAACCTGTGTGAGAGTTTCTTACTGGAGAGCGATCAGAGAGCTTCAGAGGCTCGCTGCAGTCCGCACTCTGAGAAACTCAAACTCTTCTGTCTGGACCATCAGCAGCCAGTGTGCTACGCCTGCAGAGATTCAGAAGAACACACCAACCACAGATTCAAACCCATCGATGAAGTTACACGACAACCCAGGAAGGACCTTCAGGAAACTCTGAAGCCCTTAAAGGAGAAGTTAAGGGTTTTTGAACGAATTAAAGTGAAGTTTGATCAAACAGCAGAACACCTGAAGATCCAGGCCCAACGCACAGAGATGCAGATTAAGGATCAGTTTAAAAAGCTTCGCCGGTTTCTAGACGAGGAAGAGGAGGCCAGGATGGCTGCACTGAGGGAGGAAGAGGAGCAGAAGAGTCAGAGGATGAAGGAGAAGATGGAGGCTCTGAGCAGAGAGATAGCAGCTCTTTCAGACACAGTCAGAGCCACAGAGGAGCAGCTGAGAGCTGAAGACGTCTCATTCCTGATCAACTACAGGGCTGCAGTGGAAAGAGTCCAGCAGCGCCCCCTGCTGGATGAGCCACAGCTGCTCTCAGGAGCTCTGATAGACGAGGCCAAACACCTGGGCAACCTGAGCTTCAACATCTGGAACAAGATGAAGGACATGGTCTCCTGCACTCCTGTGATTCTGGACCCAAACACTGCTCAACCAAGACTCATCCTCTCTAAAGATCTGACCAGCGTGAGACGAGGAAAGTATCAGCAGTTTCCTGATAATCCAGAGAGGATTCATTATTCCTTCTCTGTCCTGGGCTCTGAGGGCTTTGACTCCGGGACTCACAGGTGGGATGTCGAAGTTGGAGACAGTACAGACTGGGAATTGGGTGTGTTAGCAGAGTCTGCCCAGAGGAAGGGAGACATACGGTCTGGGCTATGGACAATATGGTTCTTTAAAGGTAAATACAGCACTGTCTCCCCTTCAGCTCCAGACACTGATCTCGTAGTGCAGAAGAAGCTCCAGAGGATCAGAGTGACTCTGGACTGGAACAGTAAAGAATTGTCGTTCTCTGATCCTGATACTAACACACTCATACACACCTTCACACACACTTTCAGTGAGAAGATGTTTCCATACTTTAAAACACAGAAAAATCTCCCACTGAAGATTATACCAGTGAACCTCTGCAGAATGGGTTTGGTACCGAAACGCGGTGCCAATTGTCCACCGGTTCCGATGTAAACGGTAGTAATGAAACCGAATAAGAACGAAAATTTTGCTCAATGGTGTTTTAAGCCTCCAACGTCGCCTTCCAGGCAGCTAACCCTCACCTTAACCCTAAACATAACCATTGTCTGGAAGGCAACGTTGGGGGCTAAAAACACAGAAAATTTCGGTGCCTGACTTTTTTTTTCAGAAGCATCGCTGCACGGGACGCTACGTTACCGTTAGCTCGTTGCTGGATTAAACACAACGGTTAAAATGCTGACAGCTAACGTTAAGAGGTGTAAAGTGTATTTCCCTGTAGAGGATTCCAACAGCGGGACCTAACAGTCTGACTGCAGCTGCCAACACTGACGGTGCGTTCACTTGAAACTCACAAGCATCGTCGTGCATTCAAAGTTGTTGTAAAATACCCTTTTCCTATTTGGTGCTTGTCGTTTAGCTGCAATTTACTGGTGAAATAAGTCATTGTTTTAAGTTATTGTTATTACATTATTAATAAATCATTTAATTTTGACCATGTGACCTTAGCAATAAGTCGTTCTGTAATGTCGCCGACTGTCGTTTTGTGCTCCTTTTTTATATTTTATATTATATACATTATAAATATATCAGGGCTGTAGTCAAGACCACCTTTGTCGAGTCCAAGACCAGGACTAGTCGAGACCAAGTCAAGACCGAGTCCAAAAAAGTCAGAGTCCTCTGCAGGTGTCTTATCAAGTTTGACGTTGTCCCACAGGTTTCCCAAAATTGCTTTGCAGAATTTGCAGTCTGCTCTGTGTTTCTTTTTAAGCACAGTGCTGAGAAATTCCTGGTGATTTCTATAACCAAATTTGATTATGGCAGAATTGGTGGACATCTTCGTTTGTTACAATGTGTGGCAGTAACGTTAATGGCATTAACGTTAGCAGGGCACGCAGAGGCAGGGGGGCGTGCAAAGACAATCTAGCGTGTGATTGGTTATCAGGTGGCCAGTGTTTCACTTTCCCTCCAATATTATTATAAACGTAATAAAGACACCAGGACTCGGTTCGAGACCAAAAGCCATATTTGGCAAGACCAGCGGCAGAGACCGAGACAAGTCCAAGACCATAAAAAAGCCATCTCGAGTCCAAGACCGGACTCGAGTACTACAATTCAGGCACCGTTTAGGCACCGGATAAAACCCAAACGATACCCAACCCTACTGCAGAACAACAGACACAGAAGATGATGATGTCTGGTAACCATGTTGTCCTGATTATGTCGTTGGTTGTCATGGTGTTGAAGGTGATATGTACAGTACAACAACAAATGATAAGACAAATGTGCAACATGTTTAATTTAGAGTCAAAGATGTTGAAACAACAGACAAATATTATATATATATACAAATATATAAATCACCTTTATCAATAACTCATTCATATCAACACTGCAGATTTATTCAGTTATACGTAGGCTTTTTACATCGCTATGTTTGGGTTTAAAGAGGAATAGCTTCTGATCTGATATCTTCTCATTCCCCCTGCTCTGGTGTTTCCCCCTCTCATTCTCCCTGCTCTGGTGTTTCCCCTCTCATTCCCCCTGCTCTGCCCTGCTCTGGTGTCTCCCCCTCTCATTCCCCTGCTCTGGTGTTTCCCCCTCTTTCCCTGCTCTGGGTTTCCCCTCTCATTCCCCCCTGCTCTGGTTTTTCCCCTCTCATTCCCCCTGCTCTGTGTGTTCCCTCTCATTCCCCCTGCTCTGCTGTTTTCCCCTCTCATTCCCCTGCTCTGGTGTCTCCCCTCTCATTCCCCCTGCTCTGGTGTCTCCCCCTCTCATTCCCCCTGCTCTGGTGTCTCCCCTCTCATTCCCCCTGCTCTGCTGTTTCCCCCTCTCATTCCCCTGCTCTGCTGTTTCCCCTCTCATTCCCCCTGCTCTGCTGTCTCCCCTCTCATTCCCCCTGCTCTGGTGTTTCCCCCTCTCATTCTCCCTGCTCTGGTGTTTCCCCTCTCTCATTCCCCCTGCTCTGCTGTTTCCCCCCTCTCATTCCCCCTGCTCTGCTGTCTCCCCCCTCTCATTCCCCCTGCTCTGGTGTCTCCCCCTCTCATTCCCCCTGCTCTGGTGTTTCCCCTCTCATTCCCCCTGCTCTGGTGTGTCCCCCTCTCATTCCCCCTGCTCTGGTGTTTCCCCCTGCTCTGGTGTTTCCCCCTCTCATTCTCCCTGCTCTGGTGTTTCCCCCTTCTCATTCCCCCTGCTCTGGTGTTTCCCCTCTCATTCCCCCTGCTCTGGTGTTTCTCCCTCTCATTCCCCCTGCTCTGGCGTTTCCCCCTCTCATTCCCCCTGCTCTGGTGTTTCCCCTCTCATTCCCCCTGCTCTGGTGTTTCCCCCTCTCATTCCCCCTGCTCTGGTGTTTCCCCCTCTCATTCCCCCTGCTCTGTTGTTTCCCCCTCTCATTCCCCCTGCTCTGATGTTTTGGTTTAAAAAGGAATATCTTCTGCTACATTTCCCTAAGTTAATTTTGTTATGTTTTTGTGCTTTTATTTTGGTAACCTCTACAGATCTCTCTCTCTCTTTTGGGGGGGGGATGACCTTGTTAGGAAAGAGCGCAGCGGGTAGAGGGCTGTGTTAAGTTTGGCTTTTGTTTGGTGTGTCTTCAGATTATTATGCATTTAATTCAGTCTTTTTTAGGTTACAGTCATTTGTATTCTGTGTATGGATTCAGTATACTGGTGAGGTTAAGTTGTAAATATATGTTGAAAGTTATTGTGGGATTGTCTCAGTGCTCTTCACTGTATAAAGGTGTTGGTAGAGAGCGTAGGTGTGTATACCGGGAGGAAAAGCAGTGTAGGGGCTCGGAGAGAGGGGAGTGGGCAGAGGGCTTTGTTAAGTTTGGCTTTTCTTTGATGTAAGATTGATAGTTTTGAATTTTCAATTAGTTTTATTTCATTTGAGTTTTTACTTGGATTTTTTTAAAGTGTAGTTTTAGACTGTGTTTGCTAGTTTAAGTTTTTATATATTAAGTCAGTGATTTTCAACCACTGTGCCACTGAGAAATTATCCGATTTTACTTAATTGGTCCAACAAATTTTTTTTATTGAGTTACTGCAAATAATTTGCCATTGTTGCGCATCTGTGCCTGCAATGTGATGACTGGCAGATAAATTAAATGCTATTCTATGTCAGTAGGTGGCAGTATAGCGCAATAATGACCTTGTTGATTTAAGACAATAGAATTACTGCCACCTGGTGACAGTGCCAGGATGTAAGCAGTAGGGCCGAGACCATTGATGTAAGCCTGCGACAGCGATGGATACATTTTCAAAAGGAAAAATGCAGATTCTGATTATTAGGCTACAATGTGTCATTTTGTAACAGTTTTGGGGTTTTTTTATGTAAAAAATGTGCCGTGGCTCAAAAAAGGTTGAAAAACACTATTAAGTTTTTTGTTTTTGTCATGGCCAGGTATTGTGTCTCAGAAGTATGCAGCTACATAAAGAATATAAGTTTAATGTACTGTACTGCTTCTGTTGTCCATCTGCCTAATACATGCTTGTACAGAGTTGAGGAACTGTGTGGCACTTGTTTATCACGAATAAAAATCAGCTCTGGAAAGAAAAACCTGTTTGACTGATGTGGCTGATTTCTCCATCATGCTTTTCTTCCTGGTTGTACCGGTTCACCACCATCACCACACCTTTCACTCTGTATTTCAGGAGGGTCAAACTGGAAAATAAGACTCACATCAAGGGCCAGACATGTAGAGTTTATTGACATGCTTTTATTTCATCAAAAAAGTGTTTGACAAACATGTTTGACTTTATTATTGCGTGTCTTATATAGCTTTCTCACTTAAAAGTCAGCAAAAAAAGTAACTTGGCCATCAAAAAAAAAGTGGCAAAATCATCATCGTGAAAACGGGCCAAAAGCATCGGCAAAATTGGCAAAAACTTCAAAAGCGACAAAACATTGAAGCTACAACAACTAGGTGGGCAAACATGTGAGCTTTACATGTGGTGTATTTAAACAACACATTCTCACTCCGCGTGAGATATGGACGCTTGGTCAGGTGCCTTTGGCGTTGTTATTGACGCTAACAGTCTCCTTTAGAGTCATATTACGCGCTTTAACTAAAACACGCTGGGTCAGGACTATTGGCGTCCCTTTTCGCCAGCGTTACTTAGCCTCCAACTGAGCTTGAAGACGTAGATGTGACGTGAGCAACCTGTCTGAAAGTGTGAAGTCTTCTGGTAGCTGTGCCGAGAGAAATCTCAATCATTCCCAATCTTACAGAGACGGAGAGCGTAGGTATATGTAAGGAGATAACATGGGCACAGGCTAATTACTGATCACTAACATGCTAGTTAACATTAGTCATTAAACCTAAACAGATAATGGAAGTCCAAACTGCCTCTGAGCTTCTCCTGTACTATACGGTAATTCCTCTACTGTGTGACAGTAAGTAAGTAAGCTTTATTTATATAGCACCTATGACAGAGAGAATCACAAAGTGCTTCACAAGCAACAAATATAACAATTAAAAAAACATCATACAAAACATAAAAAATGATAGCTCAGTCAACTGAAAGCTTGTGTCTTCAGCTGTTTTGTATGACAGTAAGTCTCGTGGTTATGACCCAATCGTTAGCCTATTGTTATAAAAGCGTCTGCTACGGAGCCATAACGTGAGCTACAAGGTAATGGAGCCTTTTATACATTGTCGTGTTTCTTTAGAAATAAACAACGGACAAATAGAGTCTTTAAACTCTTCAGATGTAAAGTTATTCGCTGTCAAAGTGGCGTCAGAATGAATGGGAGTCAATGGGATGCTAACGGGAGGTGATGGCTTGGTAGCATCACAATGGCGCCATAGGAGGTTCCAGTTCTGAAGCAAAGCTTACCCCCCCTTGGTTTAGATGCTGTTAGGTGAAGACAAAGATGGTGGGTGGGCTTAAGAAAAAGGTACATTTATGTGACGCTGACAGCCACTGTCCAAACGTCCATATTTTACGAGTTTGGATTGATTTGAACAGCTGGTCAAACTTAACCCTCGTTGATTTATTGCTGGGAAGTGTTAAAGAGATTTTATTTTACATTATCTTTACACTGTAATTCATCACATTGTTTCTGTGCAGCAGCACAAGTGTGAACATAGACATAGTCTTCAGTTAAACTTTTACAGTCAAAGCATTATGTAAATGTTGTACGTCAGGTCTCAGTCACACAGTCAACGAAACCTATCTTTAATCTGAAATAAACAAAGCTTGATTGTGTCAGCAGATATGTGGGAGGACTGCTCTGTACGCCTGAATGCTCTGTGATGCTTTCAGCTTTAGAAAGTCTTATTTACTCTTTAGCACATGGAGAACAAAACGCTAGTACAATAGTTCACTGGTTCTCAAGCGTTTTTTCCATAATGTTCCCCCTTTGAACAGTGTTTTTAAGCCATGTACCCACTAACCAGCCCTGCTAATAATATTTGGTAGAAATAAAAGTCTCTATAAAGAGGAAGAATCCAGCGATGTCAGAGATAGATTTACTAAACAACAGCCTTGGACCTGGAACACATTTAGATGATGATGAAGAAAGGGGACAAAAACTTGGAAAAAAACTGTAAAAAGAAGGAAGGAAAGGCAACACTAGGGTGACAAAAGGGACACAAAATTTAAATAAATAGCTTCCTGTTTCAGGGGACAAGCCAATAAATTAAGTTTTGGGGGACATGTTAGGCTTTTTAAGGCCCGCCTAACTTGTTCAAACTATATTATTAAATGTAATTATTATTAAGTCCCATTCATTTTGACTTCCCTGCAATTGCCAAGGAACTGTGAGTGTGTGTGTGTGTGTCTGTGTGTCTGTGTATGTGTGTGTGTGTGTGTGTGTGTGTGTGTGTGTGTGTGTGTGTGTGTGTGTGTGTGTGTGAGTATCTGTTCTTGCTTAACTACATTCGTGGGGTCCAAAAACTGGGAATACAGTATACTTTTGGGGTCCGGACAGCTTTGTGGGGCCAAAATGCTGGACCCCCCAACTTTAAAGGGCTGTTTGAGGGTTAAGACTTGGTTTTAGGATTAGGGTTAGAATTAGGTTATGGTTAAGGTTAGGGTAAGGGTTAAGGTTAGACATTTAGTTGTGATGGTTAAGGTTAGTGTAAGGGTTAAGGTTAGACATTTAGTTGTGATGGTTAAGGTTAGTGTAAGGGTTAAGGTTAGGCATTTAGTTGTGATGGTTAAGGTTAGTGTAAGGGTTAAGGTTAGACATTTAGTTGTGATGGTTAAGGTTAGGGTAAGGGTTAAGGTTAGACATTTAGTTGTGATGGTTAAGGTTAGGGTAAGGGTTAAGGTTAGACATTTAGTTGTGATGGTTAAGGTTAGTGTAAGGGTTAAGGTTAGACATTTAGTTGTGATGGTTAAGGTAAGGGGCTAGGGAATGCATTATGTCAATGACGGGTCCCCACAAAGATAGTGCCACGCACTTGTGTGTGTGTGTGTGTGTCTCTGTGTGTGTGTGTGTGTGTGTGTGTGTCTGTGTGTGTGTGTGTGTGTGCGTGTGTGTGTGTCTGTGTGTGTGTGTGTGTGTGTGTGTGTGTGTGTGTGTGTGTGTGTGCGTGTGTCTGTGTGTGTGCGTGTGTGTCTGTGTGCGTGTGTGTGTGTGTGTGTCTGTGTGTGTGTGTGTGTGTGTGTGTGTGTGTGTCTGTGTGTGCGCGTCTGTGTGTGTGTGTGTGTGTGTGTGTGTGTGTGTGTGTCTGTGTGTGTGTCTGTGTGTGTGTGTGTGTGTCTGTGTGTGCATGTGCGCACATTTGAATAATGTCGGAGTGTAAAGGGGTTCGGGCTTTTAAAAAGCTGTCAATCAGGGCGCCCAGGTAGCTCAGTTGGTAGAGGGGGCGCCCATATATAGAGGTTTACTCCTCGATGCAGCGGGCCGCAGGTTCGACTCTGACCTGCGGCCCTTTGCTGCAGGTCATTCCCCCCTCTCTCTCCCCTGTCATTGTCACGTCTGAGGCAGAATGAAGAGGAGGTCCAAGCGAAGATGCAAAAACTCAAAAGGTTTATTCAAAAAGGCAAGATCCAAACTCGAAACAGTGAGTGCAATACTCAAACATTGACCGACAACTGAGGAGTGAGAAACGGGAACTTAAATTCAAAGATGGTGATGAGAACAGAACAGGTGAAGATGATTTAACAAAACTAGACACAGGTGATGACACTGAACTAATTAACTCAACAGGTGAAGACAGAGATGATGGTGAAAACAAACTGAGAGTCCAGGAAAACCTGACAGTCATGTCTTCAAAATAAAGGCCTAAAAATGGCCAAAAAATTCTCTTAAAACTACTACTACTATCTGAGTTTATTAAAGTAACAGCAGACTGACTGAGTTTCTCTTCTCTGGCAGAAGATGGAGGGATGACAGACGAGAGCCAACAGAGGATCGCTGAGAACCAGGTAGACTCAACATGTTACACTCATATTATCATGTTAATCTCCACATATTACACTCATATTATCATGTTAATCTCAACATATTACACTCATATTATCATGTTAATCTCAACATATTACACTCATATTATCATGTTAATCTCCACATATTACACTCATATTATCATGTTAATCTCCACATATTACACTCATATTATCATGTTAATCTCCACATGTTACACTCATATTATCATGTTAATCTCCACATATTACACTCATATTATCATGTTAATCTCAACATATTACACTCATATTATCATGTTAATCTCCACATGTTACACTCATATTATCATGTTAATCTCCACATATTACACTCATATTATCATGTTAATCTCCACATATTACACTCATATTATCATGTCAATCTCAACATATTACACTCATATTATCATGTCAATATCCACATATTACACTCATATTATCATGTTGTCAATCTCAACATATTACACTCATATTATCATGTCAATATCCACATATTACACTCATATTATCATGTTGTCAATCTCAACATATTACACTCATATTATCATGTTAATCTCCACATATTACACTCATATTATTATGTTAATCTCCACATATTACACTCATATTATTATGTTAATCTCCACATATTACACTCATATTATCATGTTAATCTCCACATATTACACTCATATTATCATGTTAATCTCCACATATTACACTCATATTATCATGTTAATCTCAACATATTACACTCATATTATCATGTCAATCTCAACATATTACACTCATATTATCATGTTAATCTCCACATATTACACTCATATTATCATGTTAATCTCCACATATTACACTCATATTATTATGTTAATCTCCACATATTACACTCATATTATTATGTTAATCTCCACATATTACACTCATATTATCATGTTAATCTCCACATATTACACTCATATTATCATGTTAATCTCCACATATTACACTCATATTATCATGTTAATCTCAACATATTACACTCATATTATCATGTCAATCTCAACATATTACACTCATATTATCATGTTAATCTCCACATATTACACTCATATTATCATGTTAATCTCAACATATTACACTCATATTATCATGTCAATATCCACATATTACACTCATATTATCATGTCAATCTCAACATATTACACTCATATTATCATGTTAATCTCCACATATTACGCTCATATTATCATGTTAATCTCCACATATTACGCTCATATTATCATGTTAATCTCCACATATTACACTCATATTATCATGTTGTCAATCTCAACAAATATGTATCTATGTGTGTGTCTGTGTGAGTGTGTGTGAGTGCAAAAATGTGGTTTTTGCTTTTAATAATGTTAATACTTAACATATTTAAATATTTCATATTTATTCTTAGTTATTTTTTAATTATTTTTAATTATTTTTAAATTTATTCCAATGTTTTAATTTATTGTTAATTATTTAGATTAATTTCTTTTTTTATTTCTTATTTATTCAATTAATATATATTGAATCTATTTCTTATGTTTTAATATATTGTTTATTATAATGATTTGTTTTGAATAATTTTAATTTATTTCTAATTATTTTGGATTATTATTATCATTATTTTTTATAAATATTTTTTAATTAATTTTCTAAAGTTGTTTTCTAGGATACAGCCCCCCGTCCAGCACCACGGAGCCTGATCCAGAACCCAATCCAGAGTCTGGTCCAGAACCCGGTCCAGAGCCTGATCCAGAAGCCGGTCCAGAACCCAGTCCAGAGTCTGGTCCAGAAGCCCGTCAGCCTGGTCAGTCCCGGACCTGCAGGTACGACACTGAGCTTCAGAAATAAAACATCTGTTTCAGATCAGTGATCAGTTATCGCCATTTTGATGCTACCAAGCCATCACCTCCCGTTAGCATCCCATTGACTCCCATTCATTCTGACGTCACTCTGACAGAGAATAACTTTACATCTGAAGAGTTTAAAGACTCTATTTGTCCGTTGTTTATTTCTAAAGAAACACGACAATGTATAAAAGGCTCCATTACCTTGTAGCTCACGTTATGGCTCCGTAGCAGACGCTTTTATAACAATAGGCTAACGATTGGGTCATAACCACGAGACTTACTGTCACACAGTAGAGGAATTACCGTATAGTACAGGAGAAGCTCACAGGCAGTTTGGACTTCCATTAGCTGTTTAGGTTTAATTACTTTTTTTTTTCAAAACTTTATTTATTAAGTTTTCAGTTGTTATTAATAAACAATACACAATGAACAAACAATAACAGTCATAAAATCCCCTCCCTCCCTCCCTTAACCAACAATCGTCTCGGAGGAAAACAAATAAGTGAGTAAATAAGATTTTTAAAAATTATAATAATAAAAAAATATATAAATATATATAAATACACATAATAAAATAAAATTGAAATTAAAAAAACAACGCACATCATTAAGTACATTAAATGGAAACAAACAAGGGGATAATAATAACAACAATAATAATAAACAACAGCACAACAATGAGTTTAGGTTTAATGACTAATGTTAACTAGCATGTTAGTGATCAGTAATTAGCCTGTGTCTATGTTATCTCCTTACATATACCTACGCTCTCCGTCTCTGTAAGATTGGGAATGATTGAGATTTCTCTCGGCACAGCTACCAGAAGACTTCACACTTTCTCTAGGTCTCTTTTTCTACACTTTTGGCGCTTTTGTCAATGTTTTTGGCGCTTTTTTATTTATTATTTTTGCGTTTAATGCTTAATTTCTCTACCATGTGTAAACACCAACTTATTACCACGACTTTTACAATTATGTTTGGAATTCATGGGCAATAATAATCCTCATTTAAAGGAAATCATATCTAATTATTGATCTTATCTAAAAACCGGAAATGTTGTGTGTAGCTACAGTTAAAATACAGAACATTTTCTGTTAGGCCTGTTATATATCTCATATAAAGCTGCTCAGTTAGTAAACATCTGACAATGAAAAACCCTTCAAAAACATCTGAAAAAAGTAGAAAAAAAGCACGAAAAATGTCGGAAAAAGTGTCAAAAAAAGGTCAGAAATAAATGACACAAATAATAATAATAATTCAATAATGTTGAATAAAATGACCATGTTGACTTTTTTGCTCTCTTAAAACCAGACATTGACAACAGTTGTCGGAGACAGAAACAGGAAGTGAAGTCATTGACACATATTTCACTGTCATAACAATAAAGAGACTGTTTTGATTTTGATATTCTGTGCAGTGGTCTCAGTGTCGGCCGGTAACGGCTGCCTGAAGCCCCCCCTCCCCCAGGCTGTGGTCCAGCCGGAGGACAGAGGCTGCCCCCCCGCCCAGCCCTGGTTCCCCCCCCAGCAGAGTCCGTCCAAACGGAGAGGGTGAGTCCCCAAATCACTCTCACCTACATCAGCTGTCTCTTTTATATAGACCTTAGTGGTCCCCTAATACTGTATCTGAAGTCTCTTTTATATAGACTTTAGTGGTCCCCTAATACTGTATCTGAAGTCTCTTTTATATAGGCCTTAGTGGTCCCCTAATACTGTATCTGAAGTCTCTTTTATATAGACCTTAGTGGTCCCCTAATACTGTATCTGAAGTCTCTTTTATATAGACCTTAGTGGTCCCCTAATAATGTATCTGAAGTCTCTTTTATATAGGCCTTAGTGGTCCCCTAATACTGTATCTGAAGTCTCTTTTATATAGGCCTTAGTGGTCCCCTAATACTGTATCTGAAGTCTCTTTTATATAG
Source organism: Perca fluviatilis (assembly GCF_010015445.1). Taxonomy (NCBI): domain Eukaryota; kingdom Metazoa; phylum Chordata; class Actinopteri; order Perciformes; family Percidae; genus Perca; species Perca fluviatilis. The sequence goes on along the minus strand of NC_053119.1, from coordinate 894,593 downwards.
ACCTTAGTGGTCCCCTAATACTGTATCTGAAATGTCTTTTATATAGACCTTAGTGGTCCCCTAATACTGCATCTGAAGTCTCTTTTATATAGACCTTAGTGGTCCCCTAATACTGCATCTGAAGTCTCTTTTATATAGACCTTAGTGGTCCCCTAATACTGTATCTGAAGTCTCTTTTATATAGACCTTAGTGGTCCCCTAATACTGCATCTGAAGTCTCTTTTATATAGGCCTTAGTGGTCCCCTAATACTGTATCTGAAGTCTCTTTTATATAGACCTTAGTGGTCCCCTAATACTGCATCTGAAGTCTCTTTTATATAGACCTTAGTGGTCCCCTAATACTGTATCTGAAGTCTCTTTTATACAGACCTTAGTGGTCCCCTAATACTGTATCTGAAGTCTCTTTTATATAGACCTTAGTGGTCCCCTAATACTGTATCTGAAGTCTCTTTTATATAGGCCTTAGTGGTCCCCTAATACTGTATCTGAAGTCTCTTTTATATAGACCTTAGTGGTCCCCTAATACTGTATCTGAAATCTCTTTTATATAGACCTTAGTGGTCCCCTAATACTGTATCTGAAGTCTCTTTTATAAAGACCTTAGTGGTCCCCTAATACTGCATCTGAAGTCTCTTTTATATAGACCTTAGTGGTCCCCTAATACTGTATCTGAAGTCTCTTTTATATAGACCTTAGTGGTCCCCTAATACTGTATCTGAATTCTCTTTTATATAGACCTTAGTGGTCCCCTGTATCTGAGGGTTAGGGTGGAGGGTTGGGGTGTGGCCTTGACGAACTGCCACTTTGGGGTCAGATTTGACAGGCCTTCAGGCCTTATTTTAGACAGAATTCCCTCTACAGTGGGTAGCTCAGTTTGTAGAGCGCACGCTCATATATAGAGGCATGTTCCTTGACGCAGAGGCCCAGGGTTTCCTGCATCTCTTCCCTCTCTCTCTCCTCTTTCATATGCAAGCTGTCTTGTTATTTAAAGGCGGAAATGCCCAAATAATATTCTGGCAACCGTGAGTTTTGTGATCCTGCGCCCCTCCTGATGGAGCTCCTCTGTGGTTTCAGGGCAGCTGATATCTTGTTTGACAGCTTCGCTTCAGACGGGAGAATTAACATCAACCAGTTCTTTGAGGTAATTTTTAATCATTTACGGAAAAAAAACGATGCAGCGAAAAGGCAAGACATCATCATACATCATACATCATTCAAAATTAAGAAAACTCACATTTTCTAAAAGGTTTCTGCAAGACGATATCCTTCGCTGCACGGGAGGCAAATATTTCATGTTACTGAAAGCAACAAGTGTTGTTTTTTTTTTGCAATAATAGCAGTGTGAAAAAGGTAAAATATTTAAAGGTGCCCTGCTGTATCTTATGACTTTGTGGTGATGTCTGAAGGTCTACCATGGACTCTGTAACCGTGGTTACCTTGTTTCAAGCCATTCTAGCGTGGTATAGAAAGCCTGCAGGAAGACTCAGCTCGATTTCTGCCTGTTCTCATTAATATTCAACAAGCTAAGCTGTTTGAATCTGATTGGCTAACAGCTAGCCAATGAGAGCCTGGCTGTCAGAATCCTTTTCCCAGAGCAACTGGGCGAGCTCATGAATAGTAATGAGCTCAGGCAGTATGATGTCAGACTGACCAGCTTTTGTGATTGGTCTGATTTCTCTGCTTATTTCTGTTCAGTGGCTAGAGCTGACAGAGGAGGTAGCAGTTCATTTTCACATTCACCACATAACACACACACATATGGACCTGACATATTTTAAAAAATGCAACGAAAAACGGTTTTGTATGGCAGGGTACCTTTAAAGGATGTGAGTTTATTACATGCAGACAATGGATCAAATTCTTATGGACCTTCTTCACAGCAGACATGTTGACTTGTCCTAGTAGGAAAAGCACAGCTGAGATTGATCACCTTAACGATGGCTCAGTTCCATCAAGTGTCCCAGTAAGATATTTCAGTGAGTCAGCATGCACAATACCAGGACCTCTCCTAAGTGGAATGCAGCCATCAGTAATGGTTTAATACCAGGACCTCTCCTAAGTGGAATGCAGCCATCAGTAATGGTTTAATACCAGGACCTCTCCTAAGTGGAATGCAGCCATCAGTAATGGTTTAATACCAGGACCTCTCCTAAGTGGAATGCAGCCATCAGTAATGGTTTAATACCAGGGTCTCTCCTAAGTGGAATGCAGCCATCATTAATGGTTTAATACCAGGACCTCTCCTAAGTGGAATGCAGCCATCAGTAATGGTTTAATACCAGGGTCTCTCCTAAGTGGAATGCAGCCAGTAATCGTTTTGAATACACCTGTGCTTTTCCTACTATGACATGTCAACATGTCTGCCGTGAAAAAATCTATTTCCAAAGTTAACACAAATTGACTGTTGTGAGGAAGTATTTGTAGTGTTTGTACATGTATTTTTTGGGGGGTGTTTGTGTTTCTGATTATTCAGAGGTTTGAGGAACGCTGTTTGTTTTCTCCGTCAGGCGATCTGGAGCTCCGGGCTGCACAGGTCCGACCCTCGGCTCAGAGAATGTTTCTTCCATCTGAGAAAACTGCAGGACGCTGAAGGATCAGTGGACAGGAGCACCTTCCACAGGTCCTCTTTTCTGATCGGATTTACGTCTTCAGACCCTCTCTTATTCCTCTGTACTACTTTCCTTAAGGGATTCCCACAACCTCTATCTAATTTAATATGATTACATTTCATTTATAGTGTCAAATCATAACAGAAGTTATCTCAGGACACTAAACAGATAGGTCTAGACCACACTCTATAATTCACTAAGACCCAACAATTCCCCCCAAGGGCAAGCATTTTGTGCGACAGTAGGCAGTCATCTGCCGCTGCCAATTGGGACACAATGTGGGTCTGATCCGTAGACTGTTGATATTAATGGACAAAGCATCCGGTTCGCCAAAGTGCTGCAAATGCAGAAGTGCCTTAAACCTGCATTATATCTGAATTCCTGCAGGGGGAGACTCCTTAAACCTGCATTCTACCTGAATTCCTGCAGGGGGAGACACCTTAAACCTGTTTTATATCTGAATTCCTGCAGGGGGAGACTCCTTAAAGCTGCATTATATCTGAATTCCTGCAGGGGGAGACTCCTTAAACCTGCATTGTATCTGAATTTCGGCAGGGGGAGACTCCTTAAACCTGCATTATATCTGAATTCCTGCAGGGGGAGACTCCTTAAACCTGCATTCTATCTGAATTCCTGCAGGGGGAGACTCCTTAAAGCTGCATTATATCTGAATACCTGCAGGGGGAGAGTCCTTAAACCTGCATTCTATCTGAATTCCAGCAGGGGGAGACACCTTAAAGTGATGGTTCGGAGTAATTCACCCTAGGGTCCTTTGCACCATGACCTCGCGCCAAACACTCCCCCAGAAGCTTTTTTCACCTGGGTCTAACATTGGGAGAGTTAGCGTAGAGTAGCGTTAGCCACTGAGCAGCTTAGCGCAGGGGCTAATGGACCCACGTTTGTATAGTTACCCCACTAATAATGCCCGAAATGATACCAAAGGTCTACACTAGTATATATAGGTTATGTACTCATAAAACGATGGATTGGAAAGTTTGTAAGTACACCAGAAGTTTATGAACACTTGCCTGCTCTCTTCAGCTCTCTGTTGCTGCTGCTGCTGCTGCCGGCAGTTAGACGAGTGCTTAGGGCCGTCTACAAATTACTACACTGAAAAGAAATACATCAAAAATATTTATTAATTTAATGATTAAATAAGTTAATGTCTCCAAACTTACCTCAATTATTACTTGTCTCCTGCTAGTTATACTACAGCACTTACTTAAAAAAAGAAGTTAAATTAAAAAATATTTTTGTTGCATCTCTTTTCGGTGTTGTAATTTGTAGACGTCCCTAAGCACTCGTCTTACAGCAGCAACAACAGCAGAGAGCAGAAGCCAGCAGGAAAGTGTTATTTACATAAACTTCTGGAGTACTTACAAACTTTCCAATCCATCGTTTTATGAGTACATAACCTATTTGTACTAGTGTAGACGTTTGGTATCATTTCGGGCATTATTAGTGTTGGTCACAGAGATACGAAAGCGTGCGTCATAGCCCAGCTTTCGCTATTCCGCTCTACGCTAACGCTCCCAATGTTAGACCCAGGTGAAAAAAGCTTCTGGGGGGGTGTTTGGCTCGAGGTCATGGTGCAAAGGACCCTAGGGTGAAATTACTCCAAACCATCACTTTAAACCTGCTTTATATCTGAATTCCTGCAGGAGGAGAGAGTATGCCATGACTGCAGTATGCAGATCGAGGAGTGGCTCAACGTGGGTGGAGCTAAACGTTTGACTCCGCCCACCTGCCCAATACCAATCGGAAAAGGAAGAATGTATGTCTGAGGAATAAACACAGGACTTTCAAGCTTTCACCACGGAGATTGGAGCTAGTTTTCCGCGTGTGAAGTTTGCTTTCCCCATTCTTCTTTTCCCAATCCCAACTGGTTCTTTTCCTAAACCCAACCCCATTGTTCTTTTTCTTTTTATAATTCAAATATCATTATTTATTATAATCTATATATAATATATATTATATTATAAAAGGTGCTGCATTGGCGTTTGAGAATGTGCTGCCTGATCTCTGCCTCCAGCAGATGGCGTGCCCGTGGTGTCAAATGTTTAGCTCCGCCCACATTTAGCCCAACCATGATCTGCGTACTGCAGTCAGGTGCAATTGGGTGGCGGAGATCAGGCAGCACACAAAATAAAAATTTGGAAGGAGAGAGAGAGAGAGAGAGAGAGAGAGAGAAAGAGAGAGAGAGCGAGCGAAGGCGGAGGTCTGAATGTAGTTTAGACTGACTGAAGTTTTTGTCGTCATAATTTGGTTGATGGATTGATTAAGAAATCCTAAATCTAGCTGTGATGTTATGCAGATGACACTCTGCTTTAACTTCAGCTTCAGTCTGACAGTCAGAACAGCTCATGTTTCTTTATCTTTATATTATGGTCTGGCTCGTTGTTGGATCACAGGCTTCTTCTTCTGGTTGTTGTTCAGGATTATTTTATTCTTTTATTCTGCTGTAGGTGCGTGACCGGGTTCGTGTCTCTGATCCTGAAATCTCTGCAGGGACGATTCGTCATTCCAGATTTTTCCACCTTCACTGAAGAAACTCAGAAGCTGTTTTCCAGGTGTCGTCAGCTGTCGTCTGTCCAGGTGAGTTCTGCTTGGATGCCTGGGGGTCAACATATATATATATATATATATATATATATATATATGTTAGCCTGGTTGACACCAGACCTTCTCAGTTGTAACTGATTGGTGTAAAGCCCGCCTCAACGGTTGTGATTGGTGTAGAGCCCACCTCAACGGTTGTGATTGGTGTAAAGCCCTCCTCAACTGTTGTCATTGGTGTAAAGCCCACCTCAACGGTTGTGATTGGTGTAGAGCCCGCCTCAACGGTTGTGATTGGTGTAGAGCCCGCCTCAACGGTTGTGATTGGTGTAGAGCCTGCCTCAATGGTTGTGATTGGTGTAAAGCCCACCTCAACGGTTGTGATTGGTGTAGAGCCCGCCTCAACGGTTGTTATTGGTGTCTCGATTTGGAAAAATTGGAAATGGGCTTGAATGGGCTCTTGGCCAGACGGACTTGCACAGCAAATCTCAAATTTGCTGGAAGTTCGTCATGCTTTCCCAGGCTAGCAACTCCCATGCATCGCTGTTTTTGTCAAAGTAGTCTGGTGGCTTTGAAGAGAGCAGCGATAGCGGCTTTAGTTCCCCGTCGTAAAGGGCTGCCTGACAGCAAGGTAAAGCGCTGAAAATATTCTAAATATAACGTCCACTTAAACTGATGGAGCATATTTTTGGTACTGAATAAACCCTCGTGCCAAATTATTATCTTATGTTTGTACTGTTGTGTATTTGTGTAATCAGGAGAAAGAGAGCATGGACAGCAGTAAGTGGGGCGTCTCCATCTGCACTGTGGACGGACAGAGGTACGTCCAACTCATCACAAGGTCAACTGTCTTCTTCACTTCACTGCCAACTCATCATCGTCTGTCTGTCTGTCTGTCTCTGTCTGCTTGTCTGTCTGTCTGCCTGTCTGTCTCCCTGTCTGTCTGTCTTTCTCTCTGTCAGGTTGTCTCTGGGCGACTGGGCCGGCTCTCAGCTTCTGGCCGAGATGTCATGGCCGCTGGTGTACGGCGTGGCGGTGGACCTGCTGGGCTCTGACCTCATCCACAGATACGTTGCCGTGGAGACGTACTCCAGTCACAGCTCTCCGTTCACACTCACTAAAACAGGTCCAGGATCATTTTATATAGACCTTAGTGGTCCCCTAATACTGTATCTGAAGTCTCTTTTATATAGGCCTTAGTGGTCCCCTAATACTGTATCTGAAGTCTCTTTTATATAGGCCTTAGTGGTCCCCTAATACTTTATCTGAAGTCTCTTTTATATAGGCCTTAGTGGTCCCCTAATACTGTATCTGAAGTCTCTTTTATATAGGCCTTAGTGGTCCCCTAATACTGTATCTGAAGTCTCTTTTATATAGGCCTTAGTGGTCCCCTAATACTGTATCTGAAGTCTCTTTTATATAGGCCTTAGTGGTCCCCTAATACTTTATCTGAAGTCTCTTTTATTTAGACCTTAGTGGTCCCCTAATACTGTATCTGAAGTCTCTTTTTATATAGACCTTAGTGGTCCCCTAATACTGTATCTGAAGTCTCTCTTTATATAGGCCTTAGTGGTCCCCTAATACTGTATCTGGAAGTCTCTTTCATATAGGCCTTAGTGGTCCCCTAATACTGTATCTGAAGTCTCTTTCATATAGACCTTAGTGGTCCCCTAATACTGTATCTGAAGTCTCTTTTATATAGACCTTAGTGGTCCCCTAATACTGTATCTGAAGTTTTTTTTTATATAGGCCTTAGTGGTCCCCTAATACTGTATCTGAAGTCTCTTTTATATAGACCTTAGTGGTCCCCCTAATACTGTATCTGAAGTCTCTTTTATATAGACCTTAGTGGTCCCCTAATACTGTATCTGAAGTCTCTTTTATATAGACCTTAGTGGTCCCCTAATACTGTATCTGAAGTCTCTTTTATATAGACCTTAGTGGTCCCCTAATACTGTATCTGAAGTCTCTTTTATATAGGCCTTAGTGGTCCCCTAATATTGTATGATATTTTGATATTTTGAGCAGGATTTTAGATTTTTGACCTTAAGCCTACTTGACACTGGCTGCGTGGCATGTCTGTTTATATTTGGGCTCCCATGGTAACAGGTTAGAGCGTGCACACTGCCTGCATGACACGCACGTCTCAGGTGTGACTCGAGCCGAAAACGCATGCACGCTAGAAATAGGACCGGCGCCTATTTTTCACACAACACGCCAGCGTGTTGGAAGCGTTACCAGGTAACATAGAATACGAAGAGATGTTTATATGTCGTTTAGACACAAATACATATTAATAAATGAATGTTGTTGTCTGAAAAGTCTTGAGGTTTTGATATTAATGCAAATATATATATAAATGTAATTTAAAATAAATAATTATCAATTCTCTAATATGTCACCTGTGTCAATTCAAAAATCAATATTATCTTTATCCGATCAATATTATATTCTCAGGCTCATCAGATCCCGTCATCTTTCTTTCACTCTTTCTTTCTCTTTCATCCTGTCTTCATCTTTTCCTGCTCTTTCTTTCACTCAATATAATAATACTCTTTCTTTCATCTCATCATCTTTCATCTTTCATCTTTCTTTCTTTCTTTCATCATCTTCCACTCTTCTTTCTTTCTTTCATCTTTCTTTCTTTCTTTCAATGCTTTTCTTTCTTTCATCTCAATGTCTTTCTTTCTCATCATCTTTCATCCTCGTCTTTCATCTTTCTCTTTCTTTTCTTTCATCATCTTTCAAATCTTTCTTTCTTTCTCTTTTCAATGCTGCTTTCTTTCGTCTTTTAATCAATCTTTCAATCTTTCAATCTCTTTCCATCCATCTCATCCATCACTCAATCTTTCTTTCAATCCATCTTTCAACTTCCTCCATCTCCATCTTTCTTTCCTCCTCTTTCCATCCTTTCTTTCCTTTTCATCTGTCTCATCTCTTTCATAAATCACAGTAGCAGCAGCAGCAGCATCAGCAGCAGCTCCGCGTCACCTTTCTGGTGGGAAAAGACGTAGAAAACGCAACGCAGACGCCACGGTCGGCATTTCCAAAATGGGTTTTCAACACGGTCTCACAGCAGTTCGTGTAATGGTCAAGTTATTTTTAATTAAGTGTTCACGGGGACGTTTTTGTTGTTTTTTCCGTGGTGGCCAGCACGAAATGGTCTATACGGAGATTAACGGGGAAACTAAAAGCCACACGCGGGACACGATCCCCGGCCTCTGCCGTGAAAGTCCTGAATAGTTTGACCCATCCACCCCCCCACCCCACCAACCTCCTTATGCAGATTTTCAGCATTTCACACTACTCACTACCGTAGTCATGCTGTGACCACCATAGGCGCCGATACCGAGGGTGAGCACCCACTGAGCACCCACGTGTGCCAGGCTGCCAGTAGGCTCCATTCATTTAAAATTAAACATTGCAATTGGTGCTAAGTGGAGCGTCTGTCATAGTGTGATTGGTTATGTCGCTGTCAGTCCCCTGCTCCATATCCTATCCACCAATCACAGCGTCTCTTGGATGAAAATGCCTCCATCCCCCCCCTCCCCACAGTGCATGCATATTCACCTGCAATTATGGTTTCGGACCAAACTGAAAAGTCCGAAAGTCCGGACCAAATGAGGTAGGTGTGAAAACGCCTTAAAAGGTTTTAACCGTCCTGGTCTCCTCGGGGTCAAATTTGACCCATTTTCAAAAAGTTTCTCTATCAGAAACTTGGGTTTCTTTTATCCAAATTTTTAAACAAAGTAACGTGGGTGGTTCCCTACAGCGCTCTTCACAAGTTAAATAAATGATCAGTTCACTACTTTCATTTAATTTGGGTGTTTTTATTCAATTTTACAACATGTCAAGTAAAAATGATAAAAGAATGTTGGAAAAACGTAGGGCAAAAATGTCCAAAAAGCAGAAAAAAATGGCAAAAATGTAGGAAAAAGTGACAAAAATGTCAGCAAAATCTTCAAAAACGTCAGGAAAAGTGACAAAAAACTTTGAAAAAGCCATACCCACATCAAGATGTTGGGTCTGGGAACTCCCCATTGGTCAGGGCTCAATCTGAGGGGCGGGATAAACGGTTGTCTTTTAAATTCCCTCTGCACCAATAGGATAGCGCTACAACCAATCAGAGCAACGAAGAAGGTAGCGGAGCTAGTTGATAGATTAAACTTTAAACTCTGAACACATCTTCCTTTTTTAAGAATGACTTCAGAGCCGTTCTTTGTTCTTTTCTCAAAGAAAAGCTGAACTCCAAGTCTTCCAGAAGACCGCTGTTCACCAGCAGCAGCATCAGCCATAAGCCCCGCCCACCCACTCTATACACGATGTGATTGGCCTGACCAAACTTTTTGCTTTTTCGTCTACCAGCCAAATGGCTAGTGAATGTTCAAATGTTACCAGTCACTCAATAGATTACCATTGGGTTTTTATTTTTGGCTGGTGAGTGAAATTAAACTACCAACCACTTGCATATTTCACCAGCTTTTAGCTGGTAAACGGTGCTAATTTTGAACCCTGGCAGCATGGAGGCCCAGTGGTTAGCACTGTGGCCTGTTGCATGTTCTCCACCATGTTTGCGTGGGTTTCCTCCCAGTGCTCTGGTTTCCCCCACCATCTAAAAACATGTACCAGGTTCTCCAGTCAGTGCCCTTGAGCAAGGCACTGGCTCAGATCTGGAGTTGGTCCCCGGGCGCTGTGATTGGCTGCCCACTGCTCCCTTAAAGGGATGGGTTAAATGCAGAGAATGAATTTCGCTACGTGTATGTGACAGTAAAGTACCTTTACCTGTTACATTACCTTAACCCTTTGATTAAAACATGTGTTTTGCAGGAATCCCTCACAGCCCGCTCACTGAAACAGGAGCCATCGTTACTTCATCTTTACTGCAGGTAACTCAGCCATCATCTGTCGTTTGATCACCAGCGATGTCACTTCCTCTGATGCGTAATGTTGGCGCGTTCATGCCATCTCAGAATAACAGGGACCGCTTATCCGTGTCCTTTCCCATTGGTTGTCCTGCAGATAACACAAACAGCACACCTGGCGATGTGCTGTTTGGATGCTCGTATAAGAAAACAGCAGAAAATCTTCTGTTATTGTGGCCTCCATGTTTTCACCACCTGATGCTCTCGGCTACGGCCAGCTGTTGGTGGCAGTCATGCAACAAGTTGTTATGCCAAACGCCCAATATAACCGAAGAAGAAGAACACGCATGCCGACCATGTGAACGCTGGCAGTCGGAAAAACAACGTAACCAGGGGGGCGGTGCCTGTTATTCCCAGGTGGCATGAACGCAGCATTAGTCTTCCAGCTGGCGGGGCGCCTGTGATGTCACTTCCTCTAATGCATGATGTATTGTGTGTCTTCCAGCTGGCGTGGCGCCAGTGATGTCACTTCCTGTAATGCATGATGTATTGTGTGTCTTCCAGCTGGCGTGGCGCCAGTGATGTCACTTCCTGTAATGCATGATGTATTGTGTGTCCTCCAGCTGGCGTGGCGCCTGTGATGTCACTTCCTGTAATGCATGATGTATTGTGTGTCTTCCAGCTGGCGGGCACCTGTGATGTCACTTCCTGTAATGCATGATGTATTGTGTGTCTTCCAGCTGGCGGGCACCTGTGATGTCACTTCCTGTAATGCATGATGTATTGTGTGTCTTCCAGCTGGCGTGGCGCCAGTGATGTCACTTCCTGTAATGCATGATGTATTGTGTGTCTTCCAGCTGGCGTGGCGCCAGTGATGTCACTTCCTGTAATGCATGATGTATTGTGTGTCTTCCAGCTGGCGTGGCGCCAGTGATGTCACTTCCTGTAATGCATGATGTATTGTGTGTCTTCCAGCTGGCGTGGCGCCTGTGATGTCACTTCCTGTAATGCATGATGTATTGTGTGTCTTCCAGCTGGCGTGGCGCCAGTGATGTCACTTCCTGTAATGCATGATGTATTGTGTGTCTTCCAGCTGGCGGGCGCCAGTGATGTCACTTCCTGTAATGCATGATGTATTGTGTGTCCTCCAGCTGGCGTGGCGCCTGTGATGTCACTTCCTGTAATGCATGATGTATTGTGTGTCTTCCAGCTGGCGTGCAGCCGTGATGTCACTTCCTGTAATGCATGATGTATTGTGTGTCTTCCAGCTGGCGTGGCGCCTGTGATGTCACTTCCTGTAATGCATGATGTATTGTGTGTCTTCCAGCTGGCAGGGCGCCAGTGATGTCACTTCCTCTAATGCATGATGTATTGTGTGTCTTCCAGCTGGCGTGGCGCCAGTGATGTCACTTCCTGTAATGCATGATGTATTGTGTGTCTTCCAGCTGGCAGGGCGCCTGTGATGTCACTTCCTGTAATGCATGATGTATTGTGTGTCTTCCAGCTGGCGGGGCGCCTGTGATGTCACTTCCTGTAATGCATGATGTATTGTGTGTCTTCCAGCTGGCGGGGCGCCTGTGATGTCACTTCCTGTAATGCATGATGTATTGTGTGTCTTCCAGCTGGCGGGGCGCCTGTGATGTCACTTCCTGTAATGCATGATGTATTGTGTGTCTTCCAGCTGGCGGGGCGCCTGTGATGTCACTTCCTGTAATGCATGATGTATTGTGTGTCCTCCAGCTGGCGGGGCGCCTGTGATGTCACTTCCTGTAATGCATGATGTATTGTGTGTCTTCCAGCTGGCGGGGCGCCTGTGTGCAGAGGAAGAGGAGAAGTATGACTCAGTAAGTGACGGACGACATAGAGATAGAACAGGATGCTTTGGATGCTCTATGCTGCTATAGATAGACAGGTAGGTAGACAGACAGACAGGTAGATGGATGGACAGGTAGGTAGGTAGGTAGATAGACGGACAGACAGACAGGTAGATGGATGGACAGGTAGGTAGGTAGGTAGACAGACAGACAGACAGACAGATAGATGGACGGACAGACAGACACGTAAATGGATGGACAGGTAGGTAGGTAGGTAGGTAGGTAGGTAGACAGACAGACAGACAGGTAAATGGACGGACAGGTAGGTAGGTAGGTAGGTAGGTAGACGGACAGACAGACAGGTAGATGGATAGATAGGTAGGTAGGTAGGTAGGTAGGTAGACAGACAGACAGACAGGTAAATGGACGGACAGGTAGGTAGGTAGGTAGGTAGGTAGACGGACAGACAGACAGGTAGATGGATGGATAGGTAGGTAGGTAGGTAGACAGACAGACAGGTAGGTAGACGGACAGACAGACAGGTAAATGAACGGACAGGTAGGTAGGTAGGTAGGTAGGTAGGTAGACAGACAGACAGACAGGTAGATGGATGGACAGGTAGGTAGGTAGATGGACAGACAGACAGACAGGTAGATGGATGGACAGGTAGATAGGTAGGTAGACAGACAGACAGGTAGGTAGACGGACAGACAGACAGGTAAATGGATGGACAGGTAGGTAGATATGTAGGTAGACAGACAGACAGACAGACAGACAGATGGACGGACAGACAGACGGACAGACGGACGGACAGGTAGGTAGGTAGACAGACAGACAGACAGACAGACAGACAGGTAGGTAGGTAGGTAGGTATGTAGGTAGACAGACAGACAGACAGGTAGATGGACGGACAGGTAGACGGATAAATAGACAGACGGACGGACGGACAGACAGACAGACAGACAGACAAACAGGTAGATGGACAGACAGACAGACAGACAGACAGACAGGTAGATGGACGGACAGGTAGGTAGGTAGGTAGGTAGACAGACAGACAGACAGACAGACAGGTAGATGGATGGACAGGTAGGTAGGTAGGTAGACAGACAGACAGGTAGGTAGACGGACAGACAGACAGGTAAATGGATGGACAGGTAGTAGAGTAGGTAGACGACAGACAGACAGACAGACAGATAGATAGACGACAAACTAAATGATGGACAGGTAGGTAGGTATGTAGTAGACAGACACAACAGACAGAGATGGACGGACGGTAGACGACAAGCGAGGAGGACAGAGAAGGTGGAGCGACAGACAGACAACACGTATAGGTAAGTAGGTATGTAGGTAGACAGACAGGAAGAAACAGCAGACAGGCGACGAAGGTAGTAGTGGTAGGTAGGAGGGACAGACGGTGGACAGTAGAGATGAAAAAGAAGAGGACAACGACAGGTGTAGGAACCGACAGATGGGAGGTATGGAGTGAGAGAAGAGAGACAGACGATAGACAGACAGGTATTGCGGTAGGTAGGATGGGCAGAAGAGCAGAGAGAAAGATGGACAGTAGGTGGGAGACAGAAAAGACAGAAGCAGCGACCAAGACAGGTAGAAGAAATTTTTTCTTCTCGTTTGACAAGGCTCATTAAAAACACATTTAAAACAGCAGAGTGTGTTTTATGTTCAGAATGGTTTTTGCAGAGTAATTCCCGTCTCTGAGTCCCGTGGGCTTCTCCACCATGTATTGATTCCAACGGGAGAAGTGACCGTGAACACAGATCATCGCCCCGTTACTCACCAAAGTAAAGTTTGGAGCCATTCCTCCCAAAGCCACATATCTCCAGATACATTCTGACACTAAAATGGCATTTCAGTGTCATCCACATCACGAGAAACAACTAACGTTTGTGAACGCCCTAACAAAACTAATCTCTGTGATGCTAAATATGTCTTTTAGCTGTGTAATTATCCAATGTTAGGCTAACAGTAATACTTTTACTGCAGTAAAGTACCTGAGTAGTTACTGAGTAGTTCAACTGACTGTTGTTTTCTTGATTGTAGGTGTTGAACGTCATCCGAAGGCTCTGCAACAAGGAGCACGCCAACTTAAACTGCACCAGGTACTGATTCTGCAAACAGACCGTCACACTATGGCTCTATATTACATTATTATATTAAGGATGAAGTCTAGTGATGATATTCCATATTTTTCAACATGGATGTAAAGACCTAGCCTGGCTCCGCCCTCTGGATTTGCAGTATATTCTTAGGTTTTCTCCGGGCAAATATTTGGCGGTCCAATCAACGAACAGAGGGAGTGGCTGGGAAACGATGACGTTGAGGTTGTGCGCTAGTTTCAGTTGTAGTTCCGTAATGGTGGCGGAGAAAGATGCGAGTAGGACCAGGCTAGTGTACCAGAGTCTGGTAGGACCAGATTAATGTACCACAGTCTGGTAGGACCAGGCTAGTGTACCAGAGTCTGGTAGGACCAGGCTAATGTACCAAGACCAGACTAATGTACCAGAGTCTGGTAGGACCAGGCTAATGTACCACAGTCTGGTAGGACCAGGCTAGTGTGCCAGAGTCTGGTAGGACCAGGCTAGTGTGCCAGAGTCTGGTAGGAACAGGCTAATGTACCAGAGTCTGGTAGGACCAGGCTAGTGTACCAGAGTCTGGTAGGACCAGGCTAATGTACCAAGACCAGACTAATGTACCAGAGTCTGGTAGGACCAGGCTAATGTACCACAGTCTGGTAGGACCAGGCTAGTGTACCAGAGGCTGGTAGGACCAGGATAATGTACCAGAGGCTGGTAGGACCAGGATAATGTACCACAGTCTGGTAGGACCAGGCTAGTGTACCAGAGTCTGGTAGGACCAGGCTAGTGTACCACAGTCTGGTAGGACCAGGCTAATGTACCAGAGTCTGGTAGGACCAGGCTAGTGTACCACAGTCTGGTAGGACCAGGCTAGTGTACCACAGTCTGGTAGGACCAGGATAATGTACCACAGTCTGGTAGGACCAGGCTAGTGTACCAGAGTCAGGTAGGACCAGGCTAGTGTACCAGAGTCTGGTAGGATCAGGCTAGTGTACCAGAGTCAGGTAGGACCAGGCTAATGTACCAGAGTCAGGTAGGACCAGGCTAGTGTACCAGAGTCTGGTAGGATCAGGCTAGTGTACCAGAGTCTGGTAGGACCAGGCTAATGTACCAGAGTCAGGTAGGACCAGGCTAATGTACCAGAGTCAGGTAGGACCAGGCTAGTGTACCAGAGTCTGGTAGGATCAGGCTAGTGTACCAGAGTCTGGTAGGACCAGGCTAGTGTACCACAGTCTGGTAGGACCAGGCTAGTGTACCAGAGTCTGGTAGGACCAGGCTAGTGTACCAGTGTCTGGTAGGACCAGGCTAGTGGACTAGAGTCTGGTAGGACCAGGCTAGTGGACCAAAGTCTGGTAGGACCAGGCTAGTGTACCAGTGTCTGGTAGGACCAGGCTAGTGGACCAGAGTCTGGTAGGACCAGGCTAGTGTACCAGAGTCTGGTAGGACCAGGCTAGAGTACCAGAGTCTGGTAGGACCAGGCTAGTGTACCAGAGTCTGGTAGGACCAGGCTAATGTACCAAGACCAGACTAATGTATCAGAGTCTGGTAGGACCAGGCTAATGTACCAGAGTCTGGTAGGACCAGGCTAGTGTACCAGAGTCTGGTAGGACCAGGCTAGTGTACCAGAGTCTGGTAGGACCAGGATAATGTACCAAGACCAGACTAATGTACCAGAGTCTGGTAGGACCAGGCTAGTGTGCCAGAGTCTGGTAGGACCAGGCTAGTGTACCAGAGTCTGGTAGGACCAGGCTAGTGTACCAGAGTCTGGTAGGACCAGGCTAATGTACAAGAGTCTGGTAGGACCAGGCTAATGTACCAAGACCAGACTAATGTACCAGAGTCTGGTAGGACCAGGCTAGTGTGCCAGAGTCTGGTAGGACCAGGCTAGTGTGCCAGAGTCTGGTAGGAACAGGCTAATGTACCAGAGTCTGGTAGGACCAGGCTAGTGTACCAGAGTCTGGTAGGACCAGGATAATGTACCAGAGTCTGGTAGGACCAGGCTAGTGTACCAGAGTCTGGTAGGACCAGGCTAATGTACCAGAGTCTGGTAGGACCAGGCTAGTGTACTAGAGTCTGGTAGGACCAGGCTAATGTACCAGAGTCTGGTAGGACCAGGCTAGTGTACCAGAGTCAGGTAGGACCAGGCTAATGTACCAGAGGCTGGTAGGACCAGGATAATGTACCAGAGTCTGGTAGGACCAGGCTAGTGTACCAGAGTCTGGTAGGACCAGGCTAGTGTACCAGAGTCTGGTAGGACCAGGCTAGTGTACCAGAGTCTGGTAGGACCAGGCTAGTAAAGACTGTCTGATCGCAGCCTTTTTGTCTTTATTTAAATGCTTACTGCCTGTTTTTATTTGTATTCTTTGTAAAGCGGCTTTGAGGACTTTAAAAAACACTTTAAAACTCCCATGTGTTATTATTATTAACATGATATTTATTTGAATATAAATGTACATGTGAGAGTCTATAACTGGGGTATGTTGTGTTTGTGTGGAGGCAGTAAAGTGAGTTCTCTTGTTGTTGTTGTTGTTGTTGTGGTGTTGTTTAGCTATCAGAGCAGCAGGAAGACCAGTGTCAGACTCCACGCTCTGTCCTTCTACCTGCAGGAGAAAAAGGTAAAACATCATCATTACACACATTCAGAATATTATTCACCTTATGGTGGCAATGTACTGTATATAAGTACTGACCCTTATGGGTATATGTAGGCGTGTATGTATGTATGTATGTATATACAGTATGTAGGTAAGTGTATGCATGCATATGCAAACAGACTGTATGTATGTATGTATATATGTAGGCATATATGTATGTACATATGTATGTAGGTAAGTGTATGCATGCATATGCAAACACACTGTATGTATGTATGTATGTATGTAGGCGTGTTTGTATGTATATATGTAGGCGTGTATGTATGTATGTATATATGTAGGCATGTATGTATATATGTAGGCGTATATGTATGTATGTAGGTGTGTATGTATGTATATATGTAGGTAAGTGTATGCATGCATATGCAAACACTGTATGTATATATGTAGGTAAGTGTATGTATGTATGTATATATGTAGGTAAGTGTATGTATGTATGTATATATGTAGGTATGTGTATGTATGTATGTATGTATATATGTAGGTATGTATGTATGTATGTATATATGTAGGTAAGTGTATGTATGTATGTATATATGTAGGTATGTATGTATGTATGTATATATGTAGGTAAGTGTATGTATGTATGTATATATGTAGGCGTGTATGTATGTATATATGTAGGTAAGTGTATGCATGCATATGCAAACACTGTATGTATATATGTAGGTAAGTGTATGTATGTATGTATATATGTAGGTAAGTGTATGTATGTATGTATATATGTAGGCATGTATGTATGTATGTATATATGTAGGTAAGTGTATGCATGCATATGCAAACCCTGTATGTATATATGTTAATTTTTATTATGTATGTATTGTATATGTTTCTTTAAATATTTATAAGTATAATTTTTTTTAAAACCGTAACTATTTATTTTGCGTCTCTTGTCTCCTCTCTAACTAACCTTCTGCGTTCCAGTGTTTTCCAGAGAAGGTGGACATTAACGCTGCTTTGGATCTAATGATGCAGGTAAAACATCACGTTTAGTTTGTTGTTGTTTAAGGACACTGACACATCCCCCTCCTTTAACCCTTGTGTCGTCTTTGTCGGTACCCGATCTGTGCTGCCCGCACGATCCGTTATGCGCATGTTGAAACCAAAACATGTCACGCAACTCCTCTCTAGTACACCAGACTCTTACCCTGGAAATCAAGAGTTCTCTCGCAAGAGCACAAGTTGAATTTGCTCAGCGAGCCACTGTGGCATTCAGTAATGATGCTCATTAACTATGCCCTTGTAGCCGAGCTGCACCAATCACATCGGTGTATCTGATATAAGCGGGCCAGAGGCGAGCTGCTACGTCAAAGTCATTAGTAAACATTGCAAGATGGCCACCGATGAACACCAGTTGTTTGAAACGGCTTTGGCCGCTACAATGACCGAGTTAGACTTGGCTTTTTATCGAAAAGAGTAGCTAAGAGTTTAATCTACCAGTTAGCTCCTCTGGTAGCTAAGAGATTAATCTACCAGTTAGTTCCTCTGGTAGCTAAGAGATTAATCTACCAGTTAGCTCCTCTGGTAGCTAAGAGTTTAATCTACCAGTTAGCTCCTCTGGTAGCTAAGAGATTAATCTACCAGTTAGTTCCTCTGGTAGCTAAGAGATTAATCTACCAGTTAGCTCCTCTGGTAGCTAAGAGATTAATCTACCAGTTAGCTCCTCTGGTAGCTAAGAGTTTAATCTACCAGTTAGCTCCTCTGGTAGCTAAGAGATTAATCTACCAGTTAGTTCCTCTGGTAGCTAAGAGTCTAATCTACCAGTTAGCTCCGCTGGTAGCTAAGAGTTTAATCTACCAGTTAGCTCCTCTGGTAGCTAAGAGATTAATCTACCAGTTAGCTCCCTCGGTGGCAGCTAAGAGTTTAATCTACCAGTTAGCTCCGCTGGTAGCTAAGAGTTTAATCTACCAGTTAGCTCCGCTGGTAGCTAAGAGTTTAATCTACCAGTTAGCTCTGCTGGTAGCTAAGAGATTAATCTACCAGTTAGCTCCCCTGGTAGCTAAGAGTTTAATCTAGCAGTTAGCTCCGCTGGTAGCTAAGAGTTTAATCTAGCAGTTAGCTCTTCTGGTAGCTAAGATTTTAATCTAGCAGTTAGCTCCGCTGGTAGCTAAGAGTTTAATCTACCAGTTAGCTCCGCTGGTAGCTAAGAGTCTAATCTACCAGTTAGCTCCGCTGGTAGCTAAGATTTTAATCTAGCAGTTAGCTCCGCTGGTAGCTAAGAGTCTAATCTACCAGTTAGCTCCGCTGGTAGCTAAGAGTTTAATCTACCAGTTAGCTCCGGCTGGTAGCTAAAGATATTATACACCAGTTAGCTCCGCTGGTAGCTAAGATTTTAATCTAGCAGTTAGCTCCGCTGGTAGCTAAGAGTTTAATCTAGCAATTAGCTCCGCTGGTAGCTAAGAGATTAATCTACCAGTTAGCTCCGCTGGTAGCTAAGATTTTAATCTACCAGTTAGCTCCTCTGGTAGCTGAGAGTTTAATCTAGCAATTAGCTCCGCTGGTAGCTAAGAGTTTAATCTAGCAATTAGCTCCGCTGGTAGCTAAGAGTTTAAT
>NC_053119.1:855451-862951 GCF_010015445.1 Perca fluviatilis | reverse complement strand
ATATATCACATTCATTATTGTTTTCAGTTGTTGTTATTTTCAATAAATTGTAAAATAAATCCAAATACTAAACACTTCTTCTATGAGCTCTTAAAAGCTAATTACTGTTTTTTTTCAACCATATTTTCTATGTTTTTGTGTGTAACAATCTCTGAAGTTGGTCCAGTATTGGATTATCTCTCTCTCTCTCTCACACTCTCTCACACTCTCTCACTCACTCTCTCACTCTCTCTCACTTAATATCCAAATATAGACCCACTGGTCTGGTCCGTGTATTTTCAGGCTTTTATTTTGGAGGGAAAGTGGGTTGATTTTAGGAAAGTGAGCAGAAGAGAAGAGAAGAGAAGAGAAGAGGAGAGAAAAGAAGAGAAGATAATAGAAGAGAAGAGGAGAGAAGAGGAGAGGAGAGAAGAGAAGAGAAGAGAAGAGAAGAGGAGAGGAGAGGAGAGGAGAGGAGAGAAGATAATAGAAGAGGAGAGAAGAGAAGATAATAGAAGAGGAGAGAAGAGAAGAGGAGAGGAGAGAAGAGGTTTTTGGTTTTTAAAGTCCCTTTATTGGACCATTTCCAGATAAGATTCACAGTCACAGAAAATCAACAGACACAAACAAAGAAAGAAACCGAAAAACTAAACAAACAAAATACTATCAATACAAACTTTGTGCTTTTTCCAATCAAAAACTAACCACCAACTCCGCCCTCCCCCCACAGAGCATAACACTCCCCCACAGCCCACAAACCACTAAAAACAGCAGATTGTCCATCATCTTGTAGTAGCATGTTCCACCCTCAACCGGCCTGGACCAGTCCTTCCAGCACCGGTAGCCTGGTTCCACACTCAGCTCCCAGTTCCGGGTTCGCTGTCGGGCCAGATGGCCAATTTTGCCGCTGCAAACAAAAAAAATTTAATAAAATGTGAACTGTCTTTTTGTGCTTTGTGTATTTTGGACCAAAAATGAACAAGTCCAAAGAAAAACCTCTCCAAAACCCCTGAACCCACCTTTTAAGAACACCCAACAGATCTGCCAACCGGGGACATTGTACAAACAAATGTGCTAGTGTTTCCCCCTCATGACAAAATACATCCCTCCCCCTAGCTCGATCGATGCGCTCTGTATCTGTCACGAAGCTATAGCCCCATGCACAACCCTCCATTGAGTGCGCTGCCCGCTTTCAACGGGGCAACTTGTACAGGCGGAACGCCAACTGGCTTCGGAAGCATCAGGACCAAAAACTCTGTCCACCTCGACTTCTTCCAGCTCAGCCAAAAACGCATGTTCAGAACCTTTATGCAGGTATAATATAACTCTTTCTTCCCTGCATCTTGAAACTTGCCCAATTGAGGGTTGGTGAGAAAGACAGTAGCTGGCCTGCCTCCTCCTGCCATTCCCCCACAGATGGGGTGGTGTGATGGTCAGAGAGGGAAACTGTACTCCCATCCGTCACTCCACTGCTCACACTGTGACCGGATTCTCTACCAGAGTTCGCTGGGGTGGACCCAGGGCAGCACAAACTTCTTTCACCACCCTGTCGATCAACCCTACTAGAGGTGATGTTGCTCCCTCACTCTTAGCACATCAACAGAGATTGCAGTCATCTCATCAGGTGACCCAATTTAGTACAGCCAGCCCCTCTGAGACTGGCCCTCAGGCTGGCTGACTGGACAATTCGGAGTCCCCTAGGAAGTTGTTGAAAACAACGGTTCTTCAAAAGCCACATTCCTGGAGTTTCCCTTTACATCCCGGAATATTGGAGTACCTCGCCACGCTTTGCAGCACAGAGTTGTAGAACGATGTCAACCCATTAAGGTCCACATCCTCAGTTCTTAAGAGGAAAAGCTGCTTATCGTATCCCAGACGCTCAGCTCCTCAGCAGCAGTCGGGTGTCCAACCAGCTGGGGCCACACTTGTACAATAGTTTTTGAGCAGTTCTGAAGTCTAAAGGGAGGCAATTCTTGATTGAATATCCACTCAGCCCTCCCCCCCCTTCAGCTACAGGCAAATATAAAACTGATGCAACCGGAGTCAGTGCGCCCGACCAGAAGAAATCCACGATGGTTCTCTGAACGTCCTCCATCAGGCCTCTTGGTGGCACGATGGCAATAAGCTTATGCCAAAGGGTCGAGGGGCAACCAAATTATTGGCAAACCAGAACTCTTCCCCTATTCGACAGCTGGGGTAGCAACCATGTCCATCTAGACAACCGAAGCACGCGCCCTTTCCTTCACTTCCCAGTTCTTTTTAACAAAACCCTCAGATCCCAAAACACTCCCAAAACCTTCTAACCCTCTTCCTTCCCCCACTCAAGTCCCCTGGCAGACTGGGCACGGCTTTACCTCTCCACTGCCCTACTAACAAGGCCTCACTCTAGCCCAGTTCACCCGTGCAGATGTGGCCCTCTCTTACAGGGATAGAGCATCCTGTAAACACTGAACATCTTTCTGGCTGCACAACAAAAATATTGACATCATCTGCATAGGCTGAAACAACAATAGGACGCTCAACGCCAAGGACCCAGGCAGGAGAAGACCACTAAGTCGAGCCCCTCACCCCTGCACAGTAGGTTCGATTGCTAAGGTATATAGCTGTCCCTGAAATAGGGCAACCCTGTCTTATCCCCTCTGCACAGAAACGGGCCGACTCAGCCCAGCCCCCGTCTTTCACCAAACACTGTGCACCATTGTACAACAAACCAACCCAAGACAGAAACCCATCACCAAACCAAAAGCTTTAAGTGCAGAAAACAACATAAGATTTCCACCTTAACAACCCTCCCTTCTCCAAAACAAACTAACATCAAGATCATACACTTTAAACACACATCGGAGAAGGTCCCTAACACACAAAATATTGTCCATGATCATCTATCTGGAACACAATAGGTTTGGTCCGCGAGTGTATAATTAGTTCCAGGACAACCTTCAACCGGGTTTGATAATGCTTCTGGAAAGTACCTTTTTATAATCCGTATAGAGGTGAGGTGGGAAACTAAGCTCAGTTCTTAAGCAACGCTAGATCACTCCTTTTTGGGCAGCAATGACAACACTGCTCGACTGACAAGAAACAGGAAGAAAACCTGTTGTAATCCCCTCAATAAAAAACCTCATGAAGGTCTGGTCCAATGGTATTCCAGAAGTGTTTATAAAATCTGTGGAGAGACCATATCTATCCCCTGGGCCTTTCCTGTAGCTATCTGGTTGACTGCAGCCTTCAGCTCCTCCAGAGTTAGCACAGCAGTCCAAAGCAGCTTGGTCTTTTTGCCCAGGACTGAGCTGAGGGAAGACCCTAGTAGCAGCCCCTCACGACTCTGTGTCACTGTTGGGCCCCAAAGAGGTCAAAGCATAGAACACCATCGCATGGCTCCTCATCTCCCCAGGACTGGTGGTTAATCTACCTCCTGGAAGCTGAAGGTAAGTCATTTGTGCTTCCCTTTGAGCCACAGATCTTTCCAGATTAAAAAAGAAGGAGCTTTGGGGCATCCATGTCCTTAACTGGAGGAAACGACACCTGATAAGGGCTCCCTTCACTCTCTCATTCAGAAAAAGAGCTCTAATTCCAGTTTTTCTTTTTCTCAACACCTGCCCTATAGAAGGGTCAGAGTCCCCATTTAAAACCCTCAATACTGCTGATGCTGGCTTCAAGCCTCATGACCTCTGCATTAATCTTAGCAGTGGAATGGGAGGTGTACTGCTGGACAAAACCCAACTTGGGCTCTTGCTAACGCCCCACCACTGCGCCAAAGAAACTTAAAAATCTGCTTTTTTATTTTTCCAGCACTTCCAAAAAATGCTCAAAAAGCCATACAAGAACTTAAGCTGGGTCTTGTAAAAGTTTGTCTATTAAAATGCCATGTAGGACTTCTAGTCCCTCTCACCTAGGCGCAGACAATCAAATCTATAAAAACAAAGCACATCCGTGAAGCCAACAGGGGTTATTCTACTGTGGACTCAGTCTAGAGCTTCAAGCCTTAGTGAAATATAAATCCTGTCAGAGGCTCACGCACTCAATTCTATTATTAATCACCCTCACCCAAGTGTATTGTCGGACTGTGGATGCTCTACCCTTCCATGTGTCCAATACCAAATCCAGCTGGTTAATGGTGCTATTCAGACTCTGCTTGAATTTTGAGTGAGGTTCTCTCTCTATCCTGGGTCCACCGTGAAATCAGAGTACAGCAAATCCCACCAACAATCAGCTGATCCTGGACGGCGTACCTCATTTAATTCATTTTTTAACTGAGTGAAAAATATCACTCTTCTGCTCCCCTGATTAGCGGCTATATAACAAAATAACACCAGAACCCTCTATCTCTGCCCTGGACCACTCAGCAGGGCGTCCCTTTACCCACTCTGGTGGAGGATATGATGGTTGTACTCAGCGCTTGCCTTTTAAACAGGATGCAGCAACCCCGCAGCTAACATTAGTACCATGGCTAAGAGCATAGGGACCCTCCCACCATATAACCCTAATCTGTCTCTACTGGCTGGATCAGGAATTGTGTTTCCTGGCAAAAAAGCACAATCAATCCTTTCTGATCAGAAACCCTGTAAATTAAAGCCCTCTTCTGCCTGTCTCTCCACAATATGATATTAAGAGATCCTATTTCTGGGCCCCTTCTAGAAAAGCCAGAAAAAAGAAATAGACATGTGACAAGCAGAGAACAATATAAAAAGAAATAAAGCTTTAAGTGTCATGGTCACTGGAAGTTCTATTTTTGAGGTTCTACGTCCTTCTAAGTCGTAATGCAGCTTTTGAGGCTTGATAGCCTTTCATCCAACAGGTCAAAACCAACCAGTTTTTCAGCACAGCAACAGACCTGATAAACTTTTCTGTGTCTCTTTGAAATAATGTCACTTCTTTACAGATCTCTTTAAAAGTTTCATTCAGAAACGCATCTATTCCTCTAAATGAATACAAATCCAGCTCAGATTAATTTCTCCAATAGACACAGCGTATCTGACTCTGAATCCTACCCATGTCTTCACTAGCACATGATGCCTGCTCAGTGGAACAGGCCTCCACCCTGTCCAGCAGGTGAGTGGATCCCAACGGGATCTCTGGTAATACCTTGTGAGCCACTTCCTAGTAATCCCCTGACTGTGACTGCGCTTTAGCACCTACACACTCAAGAATTACTCACTGGCGCGGAACCCGCTGCTGCTCAGATTGGCTCTGTTCCTTCACCATCACCTTCATCACCTTCCTAACAGGCATCGCCGGCTGCTGCATCTGCAACGCCGCATCCGCCGCCACGTCCTCAGCATCAGCTGTTTTCCAGCCACATCGGATCCGTCCCCGGCGCAACATCATCCTCCCCTCGTTCGCGCCCTTTCCCGCTTTTCCGCGTCGGGTTTCCTTTGGCGCCGCAGTCCGCTATCAGTCGGCGTTCCCTGTGCCTGTGTGACATGCAAAGCTTTTCAGTGTCCCCACCTTTCCACACTCAAAACACTCTTCAATCCGTCCAGCGTCTTGCATACCACCCATATAAGAGCCGCGACCATGCTTCCCTCATGGCGGCACTGGATGTAATTTAGCACCTGGTGTGGTCGAGTCCAGCAACATGAACACCTGCCGCCTTCAGAGACTGCACATGGCGTAGCTTCGGCTCTTGGCATCCCAAAGTCACTGTTTTAAATCCACTTGCAAACCTCCTAAACCTCTGAGCTCGGCTTCCCCAACAACCGCCGTTGATTGAACGGAGGAACACCTGCGACGGTATCCTGCGGGAGGTCCCGGTTAAGGAGAAACCTGCACAAAGCTGTCTCTGTTCATCACCCTGCCTCAATCAGCTGATGCACCAGCTGCCTTCATCCTTCAGGAAACAATTCACCACTGCTTTGTTCCATTCTGGATGCAAAAGACAAATTGGTCATAGCATCCTGTTCACCAATCCGCCAACAGCACCTCCCTCCGCAGTAACATTTCTCTCCGGGGGCTTATCCTCGTCATTCTGCCGGGAGATTCTGAGGTGGCGTCTCAAAGACGCCTTCCTCCCGACAAAATATACCCCACCGAAAACCCCACTCTTCAGCAGATACTCCACAAAAGTCTAAGAAACTTCACCTGATCATGCACCAAAAAAGACGTTTGGACACGTCAAACCAAAACAGTGGACAGAAATAGCCTGAGTTCATGCGCTAACTCGCCTTCGCCACCTCACCACTCCGCTCACCGGAAACGGAAAGGAGAGGAGGAGTGAGAGGAGAGGAGAGGGAGAGAGAGAGGAGAGGAGAGAAGAGAAGAGAAGATAATAGAAGAGAGAGTATGAGAGGAGAGAGAGAAGAGGAGAGAAAGGAAAGAGGAAGAGAAGATGGTGAAGAGAAGGAGAAGAGAAGAGAAGAGGCTAGAGGGAGAAGAGTAGAGATGAGAGGAGAGAAGAGAGAAGAGGAGAGGAGGAGAAGAGGAGAGGTTGAAGAGGAGAGGAGAGAAGATGGTTTGTGAAGAGAAGAGAAGAGAAGATAATAGAAGAGGCGCTTAGGTAAGAGATAGAGAAGATGAGAGGAGAGAAGAGGTGAGGAGAGAAGAGAAGAGAAGAGAGGAGAAGAGGAGAGAAGAAGTTACTAGAAAGAGAAAGAGAAGAGGAAAGAGAAGAGATGAAGAGAGGAGAGAAGAGGAGAGGAGAGAAAGAGAAAAAGTTATGGAAGAGAAGAGAAGAGGAGAGAAGAGAAAGAGGAGAGAAGAGAAGATAATAGAAGAGGAGAGAAGAGAAGAGGCTATATGAGAGTGATATATGAGAGAAGAGAAGAGAGAGAAGAGAAGAGAAGAGAAGATAATAGAAGAGATGAGAAGTTAGGAGGAGGAGAGAAGAGGAGAGAAGAGGAGATGTTAAGAAGATAAATGAGAAGAGGAGAGAAGATGAGAAGAGGAGAGAGAGAAGAGGAGGAGAAGAGAAGAGAAAGAGGAAGAGGTTAGATAATAGAAGAAGAGAAAAGAGAAGAGGCTATAGAAGATAGGTGAAGAGGATGAGAAGAGAAGAGGAGGAGAAGAGGAAGAGAAGAGAAGAGAAGATAATAGAAGATTAGAAAGAGAAGAAAGAGAAGAGAAGAGAAATGGAAGAGAAGAGAAGCTAAAATAAAGAGAAGAGATGAGAGAAGAGGAGAGAAGTAAAGAAAGAGAAGAGGAAGAGAAGAGAAGATATGTTTGATAGAAGAGAAGAGAAGCTTTTGGGAAGAGGAAGATGGAGGAGAGGATGCACATATTATAAATATAAATATAGATAAAAGAGAAACATTTGTTTTAAATATTGAGAAATGTTGATGAGAAGATATATAAAAAGATAAATATAAAGGAGGAGAGAAACATTATAGTTTTAGTATAATGAAATATAAGAGGAGAGAAGAGGATGAAAATTATAAATATAAAAAAAATATATAAAATGATAACAGAAAATATAAAATATAGAAGAGAAGAGAAGAGGAAATATGTTTTGAAATATAAAAGATATTAGAAGAATATAAAATATAAACATGAAGATGAGGAAGAGAAGATGTCCCAGAAACCACC
>NC_053119.1:853811-854951 GCF_010015445.1 Perca fluviatilis | reverse complement strand
TCAAGGACTTTTAGCGTGTATAGAGCCAGCATATCTCCACCAGACTTCATGTAAATAATCAGGACTTTTAGCGTGTATAGAGCGGCATATCTCCACCAGACTCCATGTAAATAATCAGGACTTTTAGCGTGTATAGAGCCGGCATATCTCCACCAGACTCCATGTAAATAATCAGGACTTTTAAGCGTGTATAGAGCCAGCATATCTCCACCAGACCCCATGTAAATAATCAGGACTTTTAAGCGTGTATAGAGCCAGCATATCTCCACCAGACTCCATGTAAATAATCAGGACTTTTAAGCGTGTATAGAGCCAGCATATCTCCACCAGACTCCATGTAAATAATCAGGACTTTTAAGCGTGTATAGAGCCAGCATATCTCACATGTAAATGGGTGAATTAAGGGTTTATTTCAACCAAACCAGAGTGGTGATTGTTGGAACAGTGGAAAGATGAACCAAGACGGCTTTTGGTAGTTTTATTTAGTTTCTGTCCACTTTGAATGAAGTGTGTTTTACGATGATAAAAGTCCTGATTATTTACATGGAGTCTGGTGGAGTTTGGTGATGGTGATTTCGGGGCTGTTTCATGTTAAACTAAAAGGATCTTACTCTTTAACTAAAAGGTCTATCTCTGTAGGGATCCATCCCATAATGTTGTCAGACACACTTAGAATAATAATCGGAGTCTGGCACTAAATTTAGATGAAACTACAGATTCCCTCCAACATTTTAGACCTGTTGCAGTGACAGACTATCCTGATGAAAGAGTGTACTTTGCAGCATGAACAGACTGAGTGACGGTGCGTTTACTGTCTCTGGTACCTCGGTGAAGTTGATTTTCTCTCCAGAGAACATCTTGTCTCGGGCTTCCTCCACTCCCCTGGACTTGGCCTGTAAACAACAGATGGTTCACATCAACACATTACTATCATTATATATTATTATATTCTCAGGGCTGCTAACGTCTCCCTGGGTCTGCAGTAGAGGATGGATACCCGGTCACATCAGCGCCATAAGGCACTGGACATTTTACCAGCTGATTAACGTGTTGTCCCGTGTGAGCTGATGACCTCGTCTGATGATGTGTCTTCCTACAGCTGCTTCATAAAAGCTTTCACACACAAACACACACACACAC
>NC_053119.1:833811-843811 GCF_010015445.1 Perca fluviatilis | reverse complement strand
GGAGTATGGAGGGTAATTAGTGCCAGTAATGTGCTGTCACTAGACTGTATGGAGTATGGAGGGTAATTAGTGCCTGTAATGTGCTGTCACTAGACTGTATGGAGTATGGAGGGTAATTAGTGCCTGTAATGTGCTGTCATTGGACTGTATGGAGTATAGAGGTCCATGAGATGTACCTTGTGTCCCGGGGGTTGGTCCACGTCTCTCTAGGAGACCAGCGGCCGGTCCCGAGTCCAACGGGAAGTGAACACAGATTTTGAGGGATTCTTTCTCCCTGTAGTCACCAAACTAAATCTTGGATCCATTCTCCAACGAGCCACATCTCTCCAGAACATTCTGACACCAACATGACATTTTGTCTGTGTGAATCTCTGAAGTGTTTCCCTCCCAAAATAATAAATAACAAACCGATAGGTCTTTCTGTCCTCGATACTGAACGAGTTCGGAAACATCCGAGAAAAGTTTTCAGCTTTTCAACTCGTTTAACATCTGCAGAATAAGCTCAGACGTGTACGATGTTCAATAAGAATCCATTAAAATATAAATTACATTTTAAAGTAAAACATACAAGTAACATTTCCTAATTCGGTCTTTAAATGAAGGAGTTCTGACTCAGTCTGATCTATGAGTTTGTTTCCCGTTGTAAACTTTAAACCCTCTGACTCTGAGTCTGACCGGCCGGTTCAACGAGTCAAATCAGCCCAAATTCAAGCCGCAGACTGATTCATGAAGTTCCGTATGTACGACACGCTAATTCGTACGCAGTTTTTGCGCATTATCAAGACGCATAATCGCTTTTTAGCGCGTTTATCGGCGCAGTTTGACCTACATTACGTGTGAATGTTCCCCGCAGCGACTGGTTTGGAAGGACAAGAGTCCACAGAGGGAGGCTGCTGGCTTATGTTTTTAACCCTTGTGTTGACTTCAGGTCTTTGACCCGTTTTCAATTTGTGTTTTATATCAGTAAATATGGGACGTAGAGATAAGCGCTGGAAACGTAAAGAAGAAAAATTTAACAATTTAAAACGTTGGAAAAAGCAAAAACAAAACAAAAGGCATCAAAAACGTTGAAAAAAGTGTTTTTTTTCAAAGCTGACGGGAAGACACCAGGGTTCATTAAGCCTTTCCTCGGTGTTCTTTTCCTAAACACAAACTTTTATTTTTTTAACTTGTGATGTTGTTCTCGCGATAAAGCCACATGGCGCGTAGGTTTACATACACTGAATAGAGAGCCGAAGTCCCGCCCCTTCTACTTCCGGCCAATGGGAACTATCTTTTGAAAAAGTATGAACTAGAGTCAATGGAGAGATAATCATTATATTTTGATCCCGTTTGAATTGAGCCATGGATTACAAATATGATGTTCGTCAATTTAAAACATTATTTTTCAACCGAAGAAAGTCTCAGTTTATTGTTAAACTGTTGAAGTATCAGACTGTGAAAATACGTCATTAGAAAGACTACAAACTTCATGGATGACGTCTCGCTGAAGCTCCGATGTCTGTGTGTATCGTACCAGTGTGTTATGATATTCGTACCTGTGTTGTGTATTGTGTTTACGTTATTATTATTACATTTGTATTATTGTTATTTTTTTTATTATTATTGTTTTTTATTATTGTTTCTATGTTATTATTGTGGTGTTCTACGTGTGTTATTATTTGTACTTTTGTTACTTTTTGTATAATGATTGTTGTATACTTTATAATAAATTTGAAGAAAATTAATTTAGTTATTGATAATTTATTATAGATTTTATGTATAATTTTTATTATATATTTTGTTTTTATTATATTGTATTTTTATATTATGTATTATATTTAATGTTATTGATATTTTATTATTTATATTTATTTTGTTATTTTATAAGTATTATTGGGTTATTTTATTTAGTATATGATTTTGTTTTTGTATTAGTTTATTATAATTATTATAGATATTTTGTGTTTATATGTACCATTATTATTGTATATTATTATTGTGTAGAGTGTGTATTATTTTTATTGATTTTAAATTAACAGTATTATTGTGTGTATTATTATTATTGATTGTATGATAGATATGTACAGTATTATTATTATTGTGTGTGTATTATATGGAAGTGTGTATTATTATTATTATTGTATTGTACATTTATTTAATGTGTGTGTGTATATACCGTGTGTGTTATTATTGTGTACTTATTGTTAGTTATAGTGTGGGGGTGTGTGTGTGTATAGACCAGTTGTGTTGTGTGTGTGTGTGATTATTTGTACATGTGTGTGTTTGTTGTGTGTGTTATTTATATGTTATTATTATTATTATTATTATTTTATTTTATTATTATTATCTACCAGTGTGTGTGTGTGTGTGTGTGTGTGTATCGTACCGTGTGTGTGTGTGTGTGTGTGTGTGTATTATCGTACCAGTGTGTGTGTGTGTGTGTGTGTGTGTATATACCAGTGTTTTGTGTGTTGCGTGTTTTTTGTATAGTACCAGTGTGTGTGTGGCGTGTGTGTTGTATAGTACCAGTGTGTGTGTGTGTATTTGTGTGTATTACGTACCAGTGTGTGTGTGTGTGTGTGTGTGTGTGTATTGTCGTACCAGTGTGTGTGTGTGTTTGTTGTTCGTACCGTGTTTTGTTTTGTTATTGTATAGTACCAGGATGTAACGTTACTCTAATGATCAGAGGATCTCGCTCGTTCTTTTGCTTCTCTGCTGAAAACACTTGACTGATAAAACACAGCAGGTAAGATAACGTTACATGTGTTGTTTAACAGAGCTAAGCTAGCTAGCGAGCGAGCAAGCCGAACATCAAGCTAGGTGAGGTAGCTAGTGTGAGACGGGAGATGTAGTCCACTGGGAGATGTAGTCCACTGGGAGATGTAGTCCACTGAGCGGTTTCACACTAAACTAAGTGGTCATATGACAAACCTACGGTAACTGAGACTTTCTTCGGTTGAAAACTTATCTTTTAAATTGACGAACATCATATTTGTAATCCATGGCTCAATTCAAACGGGATCAAAAAATTATTAGCCTCTCCCCGTTCACTACCGTTAAGGGGCGGGACTTCGGCTCTCTATACAGCGTGGACGTACACGAGGAACACGCCACTTGGCTTTAGGCGTGGCGTGCATGTTTACGTGAAGTCATGATGTCACGTTGAAAGCCATGATGTCACGTTGAGCCATGTGTCGTTACCAGATGTGTAAAGCTGTTGTTTATGATTGTTAGCTGTGTAGTTGCTTGTAGTTGTGTTATTATTTAGTTGAAAGTGTAGTTGAGCCATGATGTCACGTTGAAAGCCATGATGTCACGTTGAAAGCCATGATGTCACGTTGAAAGCCATGATGTCACGTTGAAAGCCTTGATGTCACGTTGAAAGCCATGATGTCACGTTGAAAGCCATGATTCACGTGAGCTGATGTCACGTTGAAGTCATGATGTCGCGTGAAAGCCTTGATGTGGTTGAAAGCCATGTGTCGGTTGAAAGCCATGATGTCACGTTGAAAGCCTTGATGTCACGTTGAAAGCCTTGATGTCACGTTGAAAGCCATGATGTCACGTTGAAAGCCATGATGTCACGTTGAAAGCCTTGATGTCACGTTGAAAGCCTGATGTCACGTTGAAAGCCATGATGTCACGTTGAAAGTCATGATGTCACGTTGAAAGCCTATCACGTTGAAAGCTTGTATGCGTAAGCCGGTGAAACCGATTCACGTTGAGTCATGATTACGTTAACTTGTGTTGAAAGCCGATGTCGTTGAAAGCCATGATGTCACGTTGAAAGCCATGATGTCACGTTGAAAGCCATGATGTCACGTTGAAAGCCGTGATGTCACGTTGAAAGCCGACGGCTCCTGAGACCGATGACGGCCCAGAACGCACCGAGCAGACTCGAGTCACCGACCTCGCCAGACTCAGGCTTCGTACGCATCTTAACCGATACTTTTCATGACTTTTAGGCAAATTTCCACGACTTTGTGTTCCTGAAAATATCAGTCGACATTCTCCAGTAAGAATACCAATGTGTGTTAAAGTTTCCCCTCAGAGGGTTAACTAATGAATGATGTCTGTGGTTCAATGATGGATTCTTCATATCGCTCCCTGAATACAGCGCTGAGGTTAAGACCAGGTGAAAATACATTTATTAATCACATATTATTATACTGTGTCCATGACTTTTCCCAAACTTTCTGGGTCTTTTTAGGTTTCCAAAACCTTTCCAGGCCTGGAATTTGCATTTTTCAAATTCCATAACTTTTCCAGGTTTGTTTGAAACGTACGAACGCTGCCGACTGTCCGATGATCTGGTCGGTGTGTCAGCGCCTTCAGAAGAGATTCGCTCAGCCAACTATTCTCCAAAGCAGTTGCATTAGAAAACATCCCATAATACCTGCATCAAAAGGTCTGCATTTCCCTCCCAGTTTCCAGCTTTCACAGGTTTATTAATTCCCCATTTTCTCTCCGTTACAAAACACACAAATCTGGAGTTTCCAACTCGTCGTTAAAAGTCAAAATAAGGAAACTGAAACGTTTGCAAGAGGTTTTTTATTTTACTTTGTTTTATAAATACATCATTTAACTGCCAATATAATTAAACAACTTTTCATTTTCTTTTTAATGGATCAGAATTAAACACAGTAAGACTTTCTATACGAGTCACAGAAAACACGCTCGTCCGCCTGAAAGCTGCAGCTTCCAACTCTCAAACGGCCGAGACGAAAGCTCTCAAACGGGTGAGATAAAAGCTCTCAAACGGGTGAGATAAAAGCTCTCAAACGGGTGAGATATTCGAGTGTCTTAATGCTGAGGAATATTTTAGGAAACCATTGCTGTCGGGGAAATAAAACCGTTTCTCCAGGCTTCAGCCGTGGTGTTGTTTTACAAATATTTAAACAGTTACGATGCGTTTTCGTTCAAGATCAAAAACTCAAATAATGTTTTAATCAGGGCTGCACTGAGTCCAGGACTGGGCTTCTGATTGGGCTGAATATTGGGCTTTTTGACAGGGTTCTGGTTTCTGCTGAACCTTAGCATTTGTTCCCAGGGAACCGAACCCTACGCTGTCACTCGGCGCGCTACGCTGGTCGCCATAACGACGGCGCCGTTGATTACAGGAAGGTGTTGACGTAGGTGGAGCGTTAATGCAGCAGGCTGTGAGGAAGTGGACATGGATCTGATGAGCAGAAAAAGTTGTTTGGCAGAACTTTCAGTCAAAAGAAGACCATTCAAGTCCAGCTACATGTTCAGTCTGCTCAATGCTGATTGGTCTGGTGGTGGCGAGGACCCTAAACCATACACAACATGGCCGCTGTTACAACATCTGGTCTGAAACGTGAAAGAAGACGAGTTGTGCACGAAGGAATCTCCAGACAGCAGCCAGAATGCAGCAACTTCAGGTACAGCAAAGGAAGGACAGTCCCTGTTTACTTCATTCATGAGTTTACTGGGTTCATGGACTGAGGATGGGAGGAGGAGTCAGCACCATCTCAACCAGGGGGTTCAGGACTCAGACCAACCCCAAAAACCTGGATTCAGTGCATCCCTAGTTTTGATAGTTTTGGACGTACGTTTCCATCGGCTGTCCACCTTTTGTCA
This sequence comes from Perca fluviatilis, assembly GCF_010015445.1. Taxonomy (NCBI): domain Eukaryota; kingdom Metazoa; phylum Chordata; class Actinopteri; order Perciformes; family Percidae; genus Perca; species Perca fluviatilis. The sequence goes on along the minus strand of NC_053119.1, from coordinate 838,228 downwards.
TTTTATTTCTTGTTCTTGTTTTTACAAATATTCAAACTTTAAAGAGATTTAGTTTGAAGTAAATATCTCAATTTCTTTTCCTATATATATATTTATTTTTTTGAACTTTTAAGGATTTCACCCGACAGCAACGATATTAAAGTTGAAATCCTTTTATCAAGATCTTAAAGTCGTGTGCAATAAAGTCTCAAATGTCTCGTTTCTTCCCCATTTTCAGTTCATTTCATTTCTATTCTCGAGCTTAAAGGTCCTGACGCACCGAGCCGATAATCGGCAGTCTGACCGTCTGGCGAGGTCGGTGACTCGAGTCGGTTCGGTGTGGTCCGTGCCGTCGTCTGTCGGCCTTCATTTGGGCCGACCTGACTCGCTGGGTTAGAAGCAGGCTTCAAAATTAACTTTTTCGTCTACCAGCCAAATGGCTAATGAATGTTCAAATATTACCAGCCATTCAACAGATTACCGTTGGGTTTTTTGGCTGGTGAGTGAAATAATCTACCAGCCACTTGCATATTTCACCAGCATTTGGCTGGTAAACGGTGCTGATTTAGAACACTGGTTAGAAGGCCGGCAGTCAGACTCAATGACCCATCTGATTGGAGGAGAGCTAACCCGAAAATAACGAGCGGGATGAGCGTGACTAGAGTCTCAAAATCTGAAGATCTTCTAAACCGACCTTAGTGGAGCTGAAATGAAGACCGATTCAGACACTGCACGGCCTCTTTCTCTCTTCAGATGTTTCCAGAAACACGTTTCAGTGAACTATCTTCATAAAATATGAGATCGTATTCCCAACAAACCGACTGTCGGCTGGAGCAGCCAGACCCACGGGCGCGCTCCTCGACCAGCAGGACGTACGCTGAAGGCGGCGTCTCTTCGGTGCGTTCGAGGCAGTTTTTGGACCTCGGGGAGACCGATCAGACCGACGGTCGGTGCGTCAGGGCTTCAGGAGAGTCTCATAATGAAGAACTTTAAGGTATCTTTACATGCCGGACTGAAACTTCTCCCAACAAACATGGACTTTGTTTCAGAGCTGCAAAAATTCATCAGTAACCTGCAACTATTCTGATGACCCATGAATCAGTCTGAGTCATTCTGATGATAAAACAGGTGAACTAGTGTGATGTCAGCTCAATGTGTTCTAGTGTCTTCTCTCCTCTGGGACAGGACAGTCCAGATCTGACAGGAAAAGTAGTTTTCAGCCTCTCAAACACGGAGGGGTTCTTGCCTCTCTCGGTTTTTATATCAAATTAAACTGAATATCTGTGAGTTGTGGACAAAACAAGACATTTGAGTAAAACACTGATGCACATTTGTCACCATTTTCTGACATTTCAGGGACACAAAGTAATCAATAAAGCCCGAGAATAATCCGTTAGTTGCAGCCGGTAGTTTTTATCTCTCGAGTGAAAAAACCAAGAAGCAGAATTTCATTTAACGTTTGTACAGTTTGAAGAGTCGGAGAGACTGAGTGTTTTAGACATTTATCAGGTTCAACTTCTCCAGTTCTCAGCTTGGAGATTCTCGGGGGGGAGTCAACGTAGCACAATCCCTGGGGACAGTCTCAACGCTAACCGTGAACACGCTAACCGTATGGTGAACTAACCGCTAAGCTGGACCGCAAGCGTGGACTTTGGCCGTACGGCTTACGCTGGACAACTGTTTTAAGTAACATTACGTGAACACGTAACAGCATGGTCTAACCGTGGACCGCTAACCGTGAATTTCGTAACCGTGAACAACTAAGCGTGGACAAACAACGTGTAACGTGGTGACAGCGAGCGTGAACGTTGCACGCGTGTGAACTGCGTGAACAACGCGTGAACAACGCGTGAACCGTAACCGTGAACAACGCGTGGTGGATGACAGCGTGTGAACATAGCGTGGTAAACGCGTGGACTAAAGTTAGATATTTTAAGTGGTTGGCGGTGTACGTGACGTGTTAAGTGTTTTTTCATAGTTCCCTTTTGACTGTTAGCAGTTGGTTGTGTGTTGTGATGTTTTTTGTGTTGTTGTGTGTTGGGTGTTGTTTTGTTTTTGTTGTTTTGTGTGTGTGGTTGGGTGTTGTTGTTGGGGTGTGTGTGTGTGTGTGTGTGGTGTGTGTGTGAGGTGATGGGGGTGTGTGTGTGTGTGTGTGTGTGTGTGTGTGTGTGTTTTGGGGGTGTGGGTGTGTGTGTGTGTGTTTTGTGTGTGTGTGTGTGTGTGAGTGTGGGGAGTGTGTGTGTTTGTTGTTGTGTTGTGGGGAGGTGGGGGGGTGTGTGTGTGTGTGTGTGGTGAAGTGTGGTGTGTGTGTGTGTGTGTGTGTGTGTTGTGGGGGTGGTGGGTGTGTGTGTGTGTGTGGGTGTGTGTGTGTGTGTGTGTGGGGGTGTGGGAGTGTGTGTGTTGTGTGTGGTGTGTGGGAGGTGAGTGGGATGTGTGTGTGTGTGTGTTGTTTGTTTGTTTGTTGTGTTTTGTGTGTTGGGTGGGTTGTGTGTGTGTGTGTGTGTGTGTTTGTGTGGTGTTTGTGTTTAGTGAGTGGAGTGTGTGTGTGTGTGTGTGTGTGTGTGTGTGGTGTGTGTGTGGGGAGGGTGTGTGGTGTTGTGTGGAGTGTGTATGTGTTTTCTCATGGCTGGTTTTTACCTACTGTACTAATACTAACCACTCTCCATTATCCACCTAAACTGAAAACAAAACACAAATTATTATGGGTTATCTACTCTTTATACTCCAATATTTTGTTATTTATGCAGTTCAGTAGTTATGAACCAATATGAAAATTTGTATGATGTTGTTTAATATGTATGTTCTTTCTTCACGTTGCTCGCGTGTTTTAAATGTCCCGAATCTAAATGTAATCTGAATACAATCTCCGCTCAGATTAACAGCATCAGAAGTGCAGCTCTAAACATTTCCTAATGTCCAAATCAGATGAAAACCCAACAGCCCAAGAGTCTTAAAGTACTTAAATCACCCGGTCACATTATCCAATCAGAAGTCATCCGAGCAGATCCTTCGCAGCCTCTAAAACACGAGCGGGAATATTGCTAGAAAACTACGTTGCTACACGCCGAAGGCTGGCTCGCTTAAAGTCTTTTATTCATCCGTTCACAGCTGACATCACTTCCTGTGGCTGCGGCCGCCGTGCTGCTAGTTAGTGGCGTTAAAAGTGGCGCTAAACTCTCTCGGTAACGGGCGGTTGTGTGTGTAAAGGCGCCGAGTTGAAGGCGGTATAAGTTAGTGTGTCTCGTGAAGCAGCCTAAAGACATTCTCGCTGTATGAACGGGCGATAACATCTGGAACAGCTGCTCGGAAAAGAGCAAACGCCCTTCAGCTACGGAGGATTTTAAACATCCCAAATTAAAGCAAAGTGAAACATAATGCACGCCATGTTCCCTGGACAATACGTGGACGCTCATAACAGCAGAAAAAACGGTTAAAAAGGACAATTATTTAGAGCTTTCTCTTTAATAACTGGAAGAATTGGGACATTAAACTCAAATCACAACACAGGAAACAAAGCTGATTTAAGTTCACTTATGTTTTGATATGTTTTCTACGCAGGGATGCACTGAGTCCAGGACTGGGCTTCTGATTGGGCTGAATTTTGGGCTTTTTGGCAGGGTTCTGGTTTCTGCTGAACATTAGCATTTGTTCCCAGCGAACCGAACCCTACGCTGTCACTAGGCGACCAAACCGAAAACACACGAAAGTGTTTCTTAAACTGTAATTAGCCGACATTCAAAGCAGAATATGGCAGATTTGCCGACTCTGAGTTTTCATATTCAGGCTGAAAAAACGGGTTGTTGTTAGAAAGAAGAAAGAAAAGAATCTTTGTTTTGCTTGATTAGCTAAATTCTGTGATGACTAAGGAACTCTTTTGATGACTTTTGTAGGCCTTCATTTTAACAAAAATGTCAGAAAAAGCAACACATTTACAAAAAGGTGACAAATGTCTGAGAAAGCCACAAAAAAGTCTGACCAAAAACAAATACACTCTCCATGTCTGGCCAGTGCGGCCCTCTGGGAAACTGAGTTTGACCCCCGCTGGTGTAGAGGCACTAGTGAGGGAGGGAATGGTTTCAAACACAGATCCTATCGGAGCTAACTGTCTGTGGTCTGAACCAGGGCTGCACTGAGTCCAGGACTGGGTTTCTGATTGGGCTGAATATTGGGCTTTTTGACGGGGTTCTGGTTTCTGCCGAACCTTAGCATTTGTTCCCAGGGAACCGAACCCTACTCTTGCACTCGGCACGCTACGCTCGTTGCCATAACGACGGCGCCGTTGATTACAGGAAGGTGTTTACGTAGGTGGAGCGTTCAATGCAGCAGGCTGTGAGAAAGTGGACATGGATCTGATGAGCAGAAACAGTTGTTGTTTGGCAGAACTTTCAGTCAAAAGAAGACCGTTCAAGTCCAGCTACATGTTCAGTCTGCTCAATGC
>NC_053119.1:821311-826311 GCF_010015445.1 Perca fluviatilis | reverse complement strand
GGAGGAGGGAAGAGGAGAAGAGAAGGAGGAGGAGAGGAAGAAGACACAAGGACAAATGATGATATGTTCTAGACCCAGTAATGAATTGATGAAATGTTCTAGACCCAGTGATTAACTGGAGATATGTTCTAGACCCAGTAATGAATGGATGAAATGTTCTAGACCCAGTAATGAATGGATGAAATGTTCTAGACCCAGTAATGAATGGATGAAATGTTCTAGACCCAGTGATGAATGGATGAAATGTTCTAGACCCAGTGATGAATGGATGATATGTTCTAGACCCAGTAATGAATGGATGAAATGTTCTAGACCCAGTAATGAATGGATGATATGTTCTAGACCCAGTAATGAATGGATGATATGTTCTAGACCCAGTGATGAATGGATGATATGTTCTAGACCCAGTAATGAATGGATGAAATGTTCTAGACCCAGTAATGAATGGATGAAATGTTCTAGACCCAGTGATGAATGGATGATATGTTCTAGACCCAGTAATGAATGGATGAAATGTTCTAGACCCAGTAATGAATGGATGAAATGTTCTAGACCCAGTAAAGAATGGATGAAATGTTCTAGACCCAGTAATGAATGGATGAAATGTTCTAGACCCAGTGATGAATGGATGATATGTTCTAGACCCAGTAATGAATGGATGAAATGTTCTAGACCCAGTAATGAATGGATGAAATGTTCTAGACCCAGTGATGAATGGATGAAATGTTCTAGACCCAGTAAAGAATGGATGACATGTTCTAGACCCAGTAATGAATGGATGAAATGTTCTAGACCCAGTAATGAATGGATGATATGTTCTAGACCCAGTAATGAATGGATGAAATGTTCTAGACCCAGTGATGAATGGATGAAATGTTCTAGACCCAGTAATGAATGGATGAAATGTTCTAGACCCAGTAATGAATGGATGAAATGTTCTAGACCCAGTAAAGAATGGATGACATGTTCTAGACCCAGTAATGAATGGATGAAATGTTCTAGACCCAGTGATGAATGGATGATATGTTCTAGACCCAGTAATGAATGGATGAAATGTTCTAGACCCAGTGATGAATGGATGAAATGTTCTAGACCCAGTGATGAATGGATGAAATGTTCTAGACCCAGTAATGAATGGATGAAATGTTCTAGACCCAGTAATGAATGGATGAAATGTTCTAGACCCAGTAATGAATGGATGAAATGTTCTAGACCCAGTGATGAATGGATGAAAGGAGAACATGTTCTAGACCCAGTAATGAATGGATGAAATGTTCTAGACCCAGTAATGAATGGATGAAATGTTCTAGACCCAGTGATGAATGGATGAAATGTTCTAGACCCAGTAATGAATGGATGAAATGTTCTAGACCCAGTAATGAATGGATGAAATGTTCTAGACCCAGTGATGAATGGATGAAAGGAGAACATGTTCTAGACCCAGTAATGAATGGATGAAATGTTCTAGACCCAGTAATGAATGGATGAAAGGAGAACATGTTCTAGACCCAGTAATGAATGGATGAAATGTTCTAGACCCAGTAATGAATGGATGAAATGTTCTAGACCCAGTGATGAATGGATGAAAGGAGAACATGTTCTAGACCCAGTAATGAATGGATGAAATGTTCTAGACCCAGTAATGAATGGATGAAATGGATGAAATGTTCTAGACCCAGTAATGAATGGATGAAATGTTCTAGACCCAGTGATGAATGGATGAAAGGAGAACATGTTCTAGACCCAGTAATGAATGGATGAAATGTTCTAGACCCAGTAATGAATGGATGAAATGTTCTAGACCCAGTAATGAATGGATGAAATGTTCTAGACCCAGTAATGAATGGATGAAATGTTCTAGACCCAGTAATGAATGGATGAAATGTTCTAGACCCAGTGATGAATGGATGAAATGTTCTAGACCCAGTAATGAATGGATGAAATGTTCTAGACCCAGTAATGAATGGATGAAATGTTCTTGACCCAGTGATGAATGGATGAAATGTTCTAGACCCAGTGATGAATGGATGAAATGTTCTAGACCCAGTAATGAATGGATGAAATGTTCTTGACCCAGTGATGAATGGATGAAAGGAGAACATGTTCTAGACCCAGTAATGAATGGATGAAAGGAGAACATGTTCTAGACCCAGTAATGAATGGATGAAATGTTCTAGACCCAGTAAAGAATGGATGAAATGTTCTAGACCCAGTAATGAATGGATGAAATGTTCTAGACCCAGTAAAGAATGGATGAAATGTTCTTGACCCAGTGATGAATGGATGAAAGGAGAACATGTTCTAGACCCAGTAATGAATGGATGAAAGGAGAACATGTTCTAGACCCAGTAATGAATGGATGAAATGTTCTAGACCCAGTAAAGAATGGATGAAATGTTCTAGACCCAGTAATGAATGGATGAAATGTTCTAGACCCAGTAAAGAATGGATGAAATGTTCTAGACCCAGTAATGAATGGATGAAATGTTCTAGACCCAGTAAAGAATGGATGAAATGTTCTAGACCCAGTGATAAATGGATGAAAGGAGAACATGTTCTAGACCCAGTAATGAATGGATGAAATGTTCTAGACCAGTAAAGAATGGATGAAATGTTCTAGACCCAGTGATGAATGGATGAAATGTTCTAGACCCAGTAATGAATGGATGAAATGTTCTAGACCCAGTAATGAATGGATGAAATGTTCTAGACCCAGTAAAGAATGGATGAAATGTTCTAGACCCAGTAAAGAATGGATGAAATGTTCTAGACCCAGTAATGAATGGATGAAATGTTCTAGACCCAGTAATGAATGGATGACATGTTCTAGACCCAGTGATGAATGGATGAAATGTTCTAGACCCAGTAATGAATGGATGAAATGTTCTAGACCCAGTAATGAATGGATGAAATGTTCTAGACCCAGTGATGAATGGATGAAATGTTCTAGACCCAGTAATGAATGGATGAAATGTTCTAGACCCAGTAATGAATGGATGAAATGTTCTAGACCCAGTAATGAATGGATGAAATGTTCTAGACCCAGTGATGAATGGATGAAATGTTCTAGACCCAGTAATGAATGGATGAAATGTTCTAGACCCAGTAATGAATGGATGAAATGTTCTAGACCCAGTAATGAATGGATGAAATGTTCTAGACCCAGTAAAGAATGGATGAAATGTTCTAGACCCAGTAATGAATGGATGAAATGTTCTAGACCCAGTAAAGAATGGATGAAATGTTCTAGACCCAGTGATGAATGGATGATATGTTCTAGACCCAGTAATGAATGGATGAAATGTTCTAGACCCAGTAATGAATGGATGAAATGTTCTAGACCCAGTAATGAATGGATGAAATGTTCTAGACCCAGTAAAGAATGGATGAAATGTTCTAGACCCAGTAATGAATGGATGAAATGTTCTAGACCCAGTAATGAATGGATGAAATGTTCTAGACCCAGTAATGAATGGATGAGTTTATGTGATTTTCCCGTTAGTTTCATGGTGTGTTTGAGGAACAGGTCTTACCTCGGGAAACCAGAGACTCCAGACTTCTCATTCGCTTTCCTGAGGAATCAACAACAAGAACACGTCAGCTGTTTACACTACTACAGCTGTTTACACTACTACAATACAGCTGTTTACACTACTACACTACAGCTGTTTACACTACTACTACTACAGCTGTTTACACTACTACTACTACTACTACTACAGCTGTTTACACTACTACTACTACAGTTTACACTACTACTACTACAGCTGTTTACACTACTACACTACTACTACTACTGCTGTTTTACACTACTACTACTACTACTACTACTACTGTTTACACTACTACTACTGCTGTTTACACTACTACTACTACTACTACTACTGTTTACACTACTACTACTACTACTACACCTGTTTACACTACTACTACAGCTGTTTACACTACTACTACAGCTGTTTACACTACTACTACAGCTGTTTACACTACTACTGCTGCTGTTTACACTACTACTACTACTGCTGCTGTTTACACTACTACTACTACTGCTGCTGTTTACACTACTACTACTACTGCTGCTGCTGTTTACACTACTACTACTGCTGTTTACACTACTACTACTACTACTACTGCTGTTTACACTACTACTACTACTACTACTACACCTGTTTACACTACTACTACACCTGTTTACACTACTACTACTACTACTATTTACACCTGTTTACACTACTACTACTACTATTTACACCTGTTTACACTACTACTACTAACACCTGTTTACACTACTACTACTATTTACACCTGTTTACACTACTACTACTACTACTACTACTACTACTACTACTACTACTACTAACACTATGTTTACACTACTACTACTACTACTACTACGTTTACACTACTACTACTACTACTACTACTATTTACACTATGTTGACACTACTACTACTACACCTGTTTACACTACTACTACTACTGCTGTTTACACTACTACTACTACTACTGCTACTACTACTACTACTACTACACACTGGGAACAGGACACACTGGGACAGACCAGGACAGGCTGGGACAGGCCGGGACAGGCTGGGACAGACTAGGACAGGCCAGGACAGGCCGGGACAGGCTGGGACAGGCCGGGACAGACCAGGACAGACTAGGACAGGCCGGGACAGGCTGGGACAGGCCGGGACAGGCCGGGACAGGCCGGGACAGGCTGGGACAGGCTGGGACAGGCCGGGACAGACTAGGACACACTGGAACAGACCGGGACAGGCCGGGACAGGCTGGGACAGGCCGGGACAGACTAGGACACACTGGGACAGACCAGGACAGGCCGGGACAGGCCGGGACAGACTAGGACACACTGGGACAGACCAGGACAGACTAGGACAGACCAGGACAGGCCGGGACAGGCTGGGACAGGCCGGGACACACTGGGACAGACCAGGACAGGCCGGGACAGGCCGGGACAGACTAGGACACACTGGGACAGA